>NW_024745334.1:0-7102 GCF_018991925.1 Homarus americanus | reverse complement strand
TTGGTGTGCCTGGAAGTGGCAGGGTGTACGTGGAAGTATCAGAGGTGTACCTGGTGTGTCATTTGTGTACCTGGGGTGTCAGAGGTGTACCGGGAGTGTCAGAGGTATCTGGAAGTGTCAGTGGAATACACAGGAGTGTCAGAGGTGTACCTGGGAGTCTGATAGGTGTACCTGAGGTGTCGGAGGTGGCACCTGGAGTGTCAGGGGTGTACCTGGGGTGTCAGAGGTATTCCTGAGAGTGTCAGGGGTGTACCTGGGAGTGTCAGAGGTGTGCCTGGGAGTGTCTGAGGTTTGCAGCAGTGTCAGCGGTGTACCTGGGATTGTCAGCGGTGTACCTGGGAGTATCATTGGTGTACCTGAGTGGCAGGGTGTACCTGGAAGTATCAGAGGTGTACCTGAGTGGTCATTGGTGTACCTGGGAGTGTCAGAGGGTGTACCTAGGGAGTGTCAGAGGTGTACCTGGGGAGTATCATTGGTGTACCTGGGAGTGTCAGGGTGAATCTGGAAGGTGTCGAGGGTGTACCTGGGAATGTCAGGGGTGTATCTGGGGTGTCAGGAGTGTACAGGGAGTGTCAGGAGTACCTGGGAGTATCAGAGGTGTACCTGGGTATCGGAGGTGTACCTGGGAATGTCAGAGGTGTACCAAGTGTCCAGGTGTACCAGGGAGTGTCAGAGGTGAACAGAGAATATCAGTGGAATACCTGGGAGTGGCAGAGGTGTCCTGGGGTGTGAGAGGTGTACCGAAGGTGTCAGAGAGTTGTCCTGGGAGTGTCAGAGGTGTACCTGGGATGTCAGAGTGTTCTGAGAGTGTCGGAGGTGTACCAGTGTCAGGAGGTGTACCTGGGAGTGTCAGAGGTGTACCTGGAAGTGTCAGAGGTGTACCTGGGAGAGTCGTGGTGTACCTGGGAGTGTCATTGGGTGTACCTGGGAGTGTGAGAGGTGTACCTGGAAGTGTCGAGGTGTACCTGAGAGTGTCAGGGGAGTACCTGGAAGTGTCAGAGGTGTACCTGGGAGTGTTGAGAGCTGTACCTGGGATTGTCAGTGGTGTACCGGGAGTGTCAGGGTGTGCCTGGCAGTGTCAGAGGTGTACCTGGGAATTGTCTGAGTGTACCTGGGAGTGGCAGGGGAGACCAGGGAGCGTAATAGGTGTACCTGGGAGGTGTCGAGAGGTGTACCAGGGAGTGTCTGAGGTGAACAAGTGTCAGAGGTGAACCAGGGAGTGTCTGAAGTGTACCTGGGGTATCGGAGGTGTACCTGGGAGTATCGGAGGGTGCACTGGGAGTGTCAGAGGTGTGCCTGGTAGTATCCTTGGTGTTACCTGGGAGTGTCAGAGGTGTATCTGGAAGTGTCAGAGGTACCTGGGAGTATCTGAGGTGTACAAGTGTCTGAGGTGTACCTGGGAGTACCGGAGGTGTACCTGGGAGTATCGGAGGTGTACCTGGGAGTGTCAGAGAGGTGTACCTGGGAGTATCGGAGGTGTACCTGGAGTGAGAGTGTACTGGGAGTATCATTGGTATCTGGAAGTGTCAGAGGTGTACCTGGGAGTATCAGTGTGCCTGGGAGTGTCAAGAGGTGTACCGGGAGTTACAGAGAGTACCTGGGAGTATCGGACGTGTACCTGAGTATCGGAGGTGCCTGAGTGTGAGAGTGTACCTGAAGTGTCAAGGTGTACCAGGGAGTGTCAGAGAGTGGGCTAGGAGTGTCAGAGGTGTACCTGGGAGTGTGATAGGTGTACCTGAGTGTCAGAGGGTGTACCTGGGAGTGTCAGAGGTGTACCTGGGAGTGTCAGAGAGTATTCCTGAGAGTGTCAGAGGTGTACCTGGGAGTGTCAGAGGGTGTGCCTGGAAGTGTCAGAGGTGCACTTAGGAGTGTCAGAGGTGCACCTGGGAGTGTCTGAGGTGTTACTGGGAGTGTGTCTGAGGCTTTTGCCTGGGGTGTGTGAGGTGTCACATGGCAGTGTCATGGTGTACAGGAGTATCATTGGTGGCCTGGAAGTGGCAGGGTGTACGTAAGTATCAGAGGTGTACCTGAGTGTGTCATTTGTGTACCTGGGAGTGTCAGAGGTGTACCGAGGAGTGTCAGAGGTGTATCTGGAAGTGTCGTGGAATACCTGGAGTGTCAGAGGTGTACCTGGGAGTGATAGGCCACCTAGTGTCAGAGGTGTACCTGGGAGTGTCAGAGGTGTGCCTGGGAGTGTCAGAGGTATTCCTGAGAGTGTCAGAGGTGTACCTGGGAGTGTCAGAGGTGTGCACTGGAGTGTCTGAGGTTTACCTGGCAGTGTCAGCAGGTGTTCCTGGGATTGTCAGCGGTGTACCTGGGAGTATCATTGGTGTACCTGGAAGTGGCAGGGGTGTACCTGGAAGTATCAGAGGTGTACCTGAGTGTGTCATTGGTGTACCTGGGAGTGTCAGAGGTGTGCCAGGGAGTGTCAGTGGTGTACCTGGGAGTGTCATTGGTGTACCTGGGAGTCAGAGGTGTACCTGGAAGTGTCAGGAGTTGTACCTGGAAGTGTCAGAGGTGTACCTGGGATAGGGGGCCTGAGTGTCAGAGGAGCCACAGGAGTGTCAGAGGTATACCTGGGAGTATCAAGTGTACCTGGGAGTGTCAGGGAGGTGTACCTGGGAGTGTCACAGGTGTGCCTGGGAGGTGTCAGAGGTGTACCTGGGAGTGTCAGGGTGTACCTGGAAGTGTCAGAGGGGTACCTGGGAGAGTCATTGGTGTACCTAATTGTCATTGGTGGCCTGGGAGTGTCAGAGGTGTACCAGGGGAGTGTCAGTGGTGTGACCTGGGAGTGTCAGGGGTGTACCTGGGAGTGTCAGAGGTATACCTGGGCGTATCAGGGTGTACCTGGGAGTTCAGAGGTGTACCTGGGAGTGTCAGAGGTATACCTGGGAGTGTCAGAGGTACCTGGGTATCAGAGGTGCCTGGGAGTGTCAGAGGGGTGTACAGGAGTGTCAGAGGTGGCCTGGGGTGTCAGAGAGGTGTACCTAGTGTCAGAGGTGTACCTGGAAGTGTCAGAGGGAGTACCTGGGAGAGTCATTGGTGTACCAGAGTGTCATTGGTGTGCCTGGGAGTGTCAGAGGTGTACAGGGAGTGTCAGTGTGGTGTACCTGGGAGTGTCAGGGGGTAGCCTGGGAGTGTCAGGGGTGTAACTGGGAGTGTGGGAAGTGTAACTGGGAGTTTCAGGGTGTCCTGGAAGGTGTCAGAGGTGGTACCTGGGAGTGTCAGAGGTGTACCTGGGAGTGTCAGAGGTGTACCTGGGGTGTCAGAGGTGTGCCTGGAAGTGTCAGAGGAGTACCTGGGAGAGTCATTGGGTGTACCTGGGGTGTGTCAGAGGTGTATGTGGAAGTGTCAGAGGTGTACCTGGTATCATGGGTGTGCCTGGGAGTGTCAGGGGTGTGCCTGGTTGTGTCAGGGGTGTAGCTGGGAGTGTCGGAAGTGTAACTGGGAGTTTCAGAGGTGTACCTGGGAGTGTCAGAGGTGGCCTGGGAGTGTCAGAAGTGTAGTACCTGGGAGTGTCAGAGGTGTACCTGGAGTGTCAGGGGTGTACGGTGTCGGGGAAACCAGGGTGTAAGGGTGTATCTCGGGTGTGATCAGAGGTGTACCGAGGTGTCAGAGGTGAACAGGGATGTCAGGGTGAACCGGGAGTGCTGGAAGGTGTACCTGGGAGTACCAGGAGGTGGCCTGGGAGTATGGGAGGTGTACCTGGGAGTCAGGGGTGTACTTGGTAGTTTCATTGGTGTACCTGGGAGTGTCAGAGGTGTATGGAAGTGTCAGAGGTGTATCTGGAGAGTGTCAGAGGTGTATCTGGGAGTGTCAGAGGTGTACCAGGGAGTGTCGAGGAGTGCCTGGGGAGTATCGGAGGTGTACCTGGGAGTATCGGAGGTGTACCTGGGAATGTCAGAGGTGTACCTGGGAGTGTCAAGGTGTGACCAGGGAGTGTCAGAGGTGAACCGGGAATATCAGTGGAATACCCTGGGTGTCAGAGGTGTGCCTGGGAGAGTGATAGGTGTGCCTGGGGTGTCAGAGGTGTGCCTGGGGTGTCAGAGGTGTGACCTGGGAGTGTCAGAGGTGTTCCTGAAGTGTCAGAGGGTGTACCTGGGAGTGTCAGAGGTGTACCTGGGAGTGTCAGAGGTGTACCTGGAAGTGTCAGAGGTGTGCCTGGGAGAGTATTTGTGTGCCTGGGAGTGTCATGGTGTACCTGGGAGTGTGAGAGGAGGTGTACCTGGAAGTGTCGGGGTGTACCTGGAGGTGTCAGGGAGTACCTGGAAGTGTCAGAGGTGTGCCTGGAGTGCTTGAGGTGTACCTGGGAGTTGTCAGTGGTGTGCCTGGGAGGTGTCGAGGGGTGCCTGGAGTGTCAGAGGTGTACCTGGTGTGTCTGAGGTGCCTGGGAGTGGCAGGGGAGGCCAGGGAGCATGATGGGTGTGTACTGGGAGTGTCAGAGGTGGCCGTAGGGAGTGTCAGAGGTGAGACCCAGGGAGTGTCAGAGGTGAACCAGGGAATGTCGAAGTGGCCTGGGAGTATCGGGAGGTGTTCCTGGGAGTATCGAGGTGTACCTGGGAGTGTCAGAGGTGTACCTGGTGGCGTATCGCGGTGTACCTGGGAGTGTCAGAGGGTATCTGGAAGTGTCAGGAGTGTGCCTGGGGTATGCGAGGTGTGCCTGGGGTATGCAGGAGGTACCTGGGAGTGCCGGAGGTGTACACCAGAGTATCGGAGGTGCCTGCAAGTGTCAGAGGTAGCCTGGTAGGTATCATTGGTGTGCCTGGGAGTGTCAGAGATTGTATCTGGAAGTGTCAGAGAGGTGGTGTACCTGGGAGTATCAGAGGTGGCCCTGGGAGTGTCAAAGGTGTACCAGGGGTGTCCAGAGAGAACCTGGGGTATTGGACGTGTACACTGGGAGTATCGGAGTGTGCCTGGGAGTGTCAGAGGTGTACCTGGGATTGTCGAAGTATGCATGGGTGTCAGAGAGGTATGGGCATATCCAGAGGTTGTACCTGGGAGTGTCAGAGGTAGCCTGGGAGTGTCAAGTATACCTGGGCGTATCAGAGGTGTACCTGGGAGTGTCAGAGGTTGTACCTGGAGTGGCAGAGGTGTGCACTGAGTTGTCAGAGGTGTACCTGAGTGTCAGAGGTACCTGGAAGTGTCAGAGGGTACCTGGGAAGTCATTGGTGTACCTCAGTGTCGTGTGTGTACCAATTGTCAGAAGGTGTCCCAGGAGTGTCAGTGGTGTACCTGGAGTGTCAGGGGTGTACCTGGGAGTGTCAGGGATTGTAACTGGGAGTGTCAGAAGTGTAACTGGGAGTTTCAGAGGTGTGCCGGGGAGTGTCAGAGTTGTACACGGGTGTCAGGTAGTACCTGGGTGTCAGAGGTGTGCCTGGGAGTGTCGGTGTGCCTGGAGGTGTCAGAGGGGTACATGGAAGAGTCATTGGTGTACCTGGGCGTGTGTCAGAGGTGTATGTGGAAGTGTCAGAGGTGTACCTGGGAGTATCAGAGGTGTACCTGGGAGTGTCAGGGGTGTACCTGGGAGTGTCAGGGGGGCAACTGGGAGTGTCGGAAGTAACTGGGAGTTTCAGAATGGCTGGAGTGTCAGAGGTGTGCCTGGGGTGTCAGTAGTGCCTGATGTCAGAGGTGTGCCTGGGAGTGTCTGAGGTGTACCTGGGAGTGTCAGGGGGGAGCCAGGGGTGTAAGAGGTGTGCCTGGGAGTGTCAGAGGTGTACCAGGGGGAGTGTCAGAGGTGAACCAGGGAGTGTCTGAAGTGTACCTGGGAGTATCGAAGGTGCACTTGGGAGTGTCAGGGAGAACCAGAGTGTAAGAGGTGTATCAGGGAGTGTCAGAGGTGGCACCTGGGAGTGCCATTGGTGTGCCTGTGACAGGGTGTGCCTGGAAGTGTCAGGGGTGTACCTGGAAGTGTCAGAGGTATTTCTGGGAGTGTCAGAGGTGTGCCGGAGTGTCAGGGTGTACCTGGGAGTGTCGGAGGGTAGTGACTGGGAGTGTCAGTGGTGTGCCGGAGTGTCAGAGGTGTGCCTGGGAGTGTCAGAGTGAGTACCTGGGGTGCAGAGAGGGTGTGCCTGGGAGTGTCTGAGGTGTGCCTGGGGTGTCGGGGGAGCCGGGGGTGTAGAGGTGTCTGCAGGGTATCAGAGGTGTACCAGGGGTGTCAGAGGTGAACCAGGGAATGTCAGAGGTGAACCGGGAGTGTCTGAGGTGTGCCTGGGGAGTACCGGAGGTGGCCTGGGGTGTGGGAGGTGTACCTGGGGTGTCAGAGGTGTACCTGGTAGTATCATTGGTGTACCTGGGAGTTTCAGGAGGTGAATCTGGAATGTCAGAGGTGTATCTGGGAGTGTCAGAGGTGTATCTGGGAGTGTCAGAGGTGTACCAGTGAGTGTCAGAGGAGTACCTGGGGTATCGGAGGTGTACCAGGAGTATCGGAGGTGTACCTGGGAGTGTCAGAGGTGTACCTGGGAGTGTCAAGGTGTACCGGGGAGTGTCAGAGGTGAACAGGGAATATCAGTGGAATACCTGGGAGTGTCAGAGGTGTACCGGAGTGTGATAGGTGTGGCCTGGAGTGTCAGAGGTGGCCTGGGAGTGTCAGAGGTGTACCTGGGAGTTGTCAGGAGTGTTCCTGAGAGTGTCAGAGGTGTGCCTGGGAGTGTCAGAGGTGTACCTGGGAGTGTCAGAGGTGTACCTGGAAGTGTCAGGGTGTGCCTGGGAGGTCATTGGTGTACCTGGGGTGTCGTGGTGTACCTGGGAGTGTGAGAGGTGTGACCTGGAAGTGTCAGGGGTGTACCTGGAAGTGTCAGGGGTACCAGAGGGTGTCAGAGGTGTACCTGGGGTACTTGAGGTGGCCTGGGATTGTCAGTGGTGTACCTGGGAGTGTCAGGGGTGTGCCTGGCAGTGTCAGTGGTGTGCCTGGGTAGTGCGGAGTACCTGGGTGGCGAGAGAACCAGGGGCGAGGTGTCTGGGAGTGTCAGAGGTGTACCAGGGGTGTGGGGTGAAACAGGGGAGTGTCAAGAGGTGAACAGGGGAGTGTCTGAGAGTGTACCTGGGGATTATCGAGGTGTGCCTGGGAGTATCGGAGGAGGTGTGCCTGGGAAGTGAGAGGTGG
>NW_024745333.1:0-7999 GCF_018991925.1 Homarus americanus | reverse complement strand
AAAAATGTTGGGACATGTTTGAGATCATCAGTTGAGCCAAACGTTTATACTCAATATTGTTTTAATGGTTTTTAGAGCGACCGAAAAATGTAAACAAAATGGCAGGCTAGGCTCGGGGGATCCACGAGTCCTCTTATAAAGGATCGACAATAAATGAAAACAAATCAGATTAATTTAAACACATTTCCAAGAGTATTAGATCCTGTAAAGAGAGAAAATTAATACTTGATATTTGTAGAAGCTTTTATTTTCGTCCGTTTTCTTCTTGGTTAAAACAATTGTGGTGGTGTTACCTGTTCCAAACGGTAGACATCAAGGAAATGGATCAAGACCTTAATACTCAAAGGTACACATGATGATTTGTTCCCAAGTCCGAGGATTTACTTCACAAAACAGATTAACTTTAGGACACAATGATGGCGAACAAAATAACATCAACATTGCGTACAGTACATATCTTGCTTTGACTCTTAACTCTTGTAATTTTTCGTAATGTTAGTGAATGAATTTGAGATTCTGGGCATATTTTCTTGTTTTTCTTTCTAATCAAGTGTAAAGGAAGATGTACTGTTTATTGATGGATTTGGTGATGTCTTAATAGTGTATTAGTGTGTTAATATTACACAGGTTTGGTATAGTGGTGACGGTAATGTAGTGTAGTAAGATTTTAACACATGGAGGTGAATTTGTCTTTTATGTTGAGGATTTGTTAAAGGGAAGATCTGATGGACGGGGATAATTGTCTGGTTGTGATGGACACGGCTCACCTAACCTAACCCAATCTAACCTAACCCAACCCAACCTAACCCAACCCAACCTAACCTAACCCCTATATATGTGTGAGATAAGGTTCTGATTCAAGAACAAGATGCACAAGTTCGAATCCAAATTGAGCTGTAGGGTTTGTTGACTAATTCGGGGCTTCACATTCATAAAACTCTCAAATGGGATACGACTAAACCCGAAGCCCCATCTTCCGTCGGTCGGTCGTCGGTGTCAGGTCAAAGGTCAGTTTGTAGTTCACCTCTTGTGATATGTGTCATTTATCGAAACGAAACATGAGGTTAACGTGAAAACAAAACCTCGAAGCAACACGTATAAACAGGGTCGAGTTTTCATCGGATTTTACGTCATGAAATTTCCATCTTGAGAGAGAGAGAGAGAGAGATTGATTGATTGATTGATTGATTGATTCCGATGCTGAAATTAACACTAAAATTTTATACTGAAATCGAGATAAATGCAGGTAAGGTTGGCGTATGGAATTATTGAAGAACGATCACAGAAATGTTTTACCTGTTTCCTGTGATGTAAGTCCAAAATGGTGTTAATTATCATGGGTTTATACGTCCAAAATGTTCTTCATATCGTAGGGTCTTACATCCAAATATGCCATCCAAGTCCATATGTCCATTCATCCAGTTAACTGTTTATCCATCCACCGATTCACCCACCTACCCATCTCTCCTCCCATTTAGTCATCCATCTACCCATCTCTCATCCCATTCAGTCCCCCATCTACCCATCTCTCCTCCCATCCATCCATCCATCCATCACACGAGGAATAGAATGACCCACATATAATTTTTCTCTTTCCTGCTGCACTAAGGATCAACCACCCAGAGTGGTATGGCTACCCTGAGTAAGTACACTCTGTATTCCTCCTTTACTCTATTGTGGTGTAGGTGGTGGGTAGTGGGTGTTTGTGGGTGTAGAGCGTGGATAGTAGGTTTGTTTGTGGGTGTAGGGAGTGGATAGTAGGTATGTTTGTGGGTGTAGGGAGTGGATAGTAGGTTTGTTTGTGGGTGTGGGGCGTGGATAGTAGGTTTGTTTGTGGGTGTAGATCGTGGATAGTAGGTTTGTTTGTGGGTGTAGGGCGTGGATAGTAGGTTTGTTTGTGGGTGTGGGGCGTGGATAGTAGGTTTGTTTGTGGGTGTGGGGCGTGGATAGTAGGTTTGTTTGTGGGTGTAGAGCGTGGATAGTAGGTATGTTTGTGGGTGTAGAGCGTGGATAGTAGGCATGTTTGTGGGTGTAGGGCGTGGATGGTAGGTATGTTTGTGGGTGTAGGGCGTGGAAAGTGGGTTTGTTTGTGGGTGTAGGGGCGTGGATAGTAAGGTATGTTTGTGGGTGTAGGGCGTGGATAGTAGGTTTGTTTGTGGGTGTGGGGCGTGGAAAGTAGGTTTACGTTTGTGGGTGTAGGTGGTGGGTAGTGTGTGTTTGTGGGTGTGTGGATAGTAGGTTTGTTTGTGGGTGTAGGGCGTGGATAGTAGGTTTGTTTGTGGGTGTAGGGCGTGGATAGTAGGTTTGTTTGTGGGTGTAGGGCATGGATAGTAGGTTTGTTTGTGGGTGTAGGGCGTGGATAGTAGGTTTGTTTGTGGGTGTGGGGCGTGGATAGTAGGTTTGTTTGTGGGTGTGGGCGTGGATAGTAGGTTTGTTTGTGGGTGTGGGGCGTGGATAGTAGGTTTGTTTGTGGGTGTAGGGCGTGGATAGTAGGTTTGTTTGTGGGTGTAGGGCGTGGATAGTAGGTTTGTTTGTGGGTGTAGGGCGTGGATAGTAGGTTTGTTTGTGGGTGTAGGGCGTGGATAGTAGGTTTGTTTGTGGGTGTAGATACATACATAGTTAAGAGGAATAAATCAAAATGGGAAGAAGATTAAGATAAATAAACTGATGATTATTGGTACAGGTGAGTTAATAAAATAGATATAAATAGATAAATACAGTAGATAGATAGATAGATGTATGATTTTGTATACGGCAAGAGTAACTAAATATTCCTGTAACTGTAATTTCTTTCAGTTACAAAATACACAGGATTATAAATATGAGTATGCACATCAGGTGTTACAGTAAGTGGTAATATTTTGTAATACTCTTAAGTGATGAGGTAACAGAGGAAATAGACGGATACTAACGGAGAGTTTTTGTAGAATTAGACAGACATTCAGACAGTAAAACTTCTTCCGACAATACAAATTTTGACGGTGGAATTTATACACGAGAGTGTATGGATAATTATGATGAGCTGAATTATGACATCTACGTCTGATAATCCGTTGTTTAGAATGGATTATTATTATTTTTGTTGAGTTATTTAACAGTTTGAGAAAAGGTTTATTATGGTACTATGTCCTATTATCACACAAGGTCATAATTGAAGTAAAATAACCAATTATACTGTATTATCTTAGACAATATTCCCTGGACATGCTGGATAATATACCATCTACTTAAGGAGGTGATGTAGGTAAGGTAGATTGATATTTTAACATTCATTTACTCAGTTTTTTCTTAGTATCCGAGTTTTTTTTTTTTAGTTTTTATTCTGACAATTTATAATGCAAGCAGCGTTCACATGTTGTCAACCGCCCTCAAGTGTACAAGGAGTTTGGACTGTAACTGTACCGTCAATAAGTGGCTGTAACTGTACCGTCAATAAGTGGCTCTGTATTCTGAACACGGGGGATCTCTACAGTATAACATACGAGTATAACTGTGGTGAAAGAACTGCTTCCCCTCATTATGTTGAGGAAGATTCGTATACAAACTTTTTGCCGTGACTTCGTAATAAAAAAAATCTTAGGGAAAATATATTGAATGTAGTTTTAATGTTTATTTATTTATTGTTGTCGTTGGTGTGTTTTTTTATACCGGGATGTGTGTTATGATGTTTGACTTAATTATATTCACGAAAATGGAGTCAAGACAAATGTTGGACACATTGATGTGAAGTAACACAGTAAATGATGTTGTTTGTGTTGCTGTGTTATTTATTTATTGTGTTTCTTATTCTTTTCTGTTTATTTTGTTTTATTTAGTTTTATTGTAGTAATTGTTATTCTTACTTATTTTCATTTTACTGTTTATTCGTTTTCTTATTTTCATTTTATTGTTCAATAATTTTCCATTCATTCTTATTTATTTATCTCGTTGGTGTATTTTATTTATTTGTTATTCTCTTGGGTATTTCACATTTGCATTAATTAACCTTCAAATCATTGGTTGCTATTTTAATCATACTAGTTTAATGTTCACCTCAGCAGTCAACTGGCTTATGTCTAAACAATGTCTACCACTGTTTTAGCCAGACTTAGTTATGAGACTTGTAATTCAGTATCCATTACGTACCGTTTATCAGTGTAATTTGTGGTAATGGACTGCCCAATGTAATTATATATATTGTCTTACTGAAAAAAATGCGGTGTAACCAAGATTAAGTTTTATAGAGTTTGTATTTAAGGATTATTCTCCTATACTTCTCTTAGATTCTGAATATATTTTTGTTTCATTATTTCAGTGTATTGTAATGTGTAGTTAGTTACACTATAGATATATAATAATTGCTTTAAGTTTGGTTGGGAGTGTAGAAGGTGTTGTGGTGTGTGATGTACAGGTGTGTACAGGTGGTGGTTACACCTGACTTCGAGGCGGGTGTATATAGGTGCCGGATACACCTATGGTTACAACACAGGTGTATCCGGCAGCAGTAGTAACAAAGGGGCTATATGGGCTCCGGCGGCCATGTCGTGACACCGGCCGGCAGAATCCCCCGGTGAAAAAGGGAAACAAGATGGTCGTCCCCCATTCTATATGTAAACAACTCGACCTGAAATGTTGTTTATTGGACATTTTTCTCATTAGGGAGTCGAACCCTGGTTTTGAGTTGGTGTTCAGCTACCGTGGCTGGCGGCCATCACCTGTGATTCAACTGGTAGAATTAAGTGTAATAATAATAATAATAATAATAATAATAATAATAATAATAATAATAATAATAATAATAATAATAATAATAATAATAATAATAATAATTAACGGTTTATTGAAAGAGCTTGGCAGCCAGAAGGCTGAAAATATACAGTTACATATTTGGGGAATGGGTTTCGAATTACAAATAATATACAAGCAACATAAGTGATACAAATAAGATATATAATAACTAGATGGGGAAAAGCTCAAACTACAGTGCATTTCAACATAGTGACAGTGCAAGAAGTAGTATTTACTGGGAGTGAATACACTGGTTTATTACAAGTTATTGATAATTTTTACAATGGTTGGGACTGGGCTGTTCTCATAGCGATCAGTTCGTGCACCTATGGGCTGGATGCGGTTGTGGTGTCAAACAGCAATTCTCGGGCTAGGGATCTCAGGTGGTAGTAGGAGCCGGTGTCGAGGATGGTGTAGAAGCTTCTTAGCAAATTTGCAGATGTGGTCGTGGTGATGGTCAGTGAGAGTCGAAAGGGTCAGTGTATTGAGCGCTTCTTGATATGTGGAGTAGGAAGGGGAGAGAATAATCTTGCATGCCCTCTTTTGCACTTTTACTAGGTGGGCATCTTATCAAATGAACCCCTGTCCTAATGGGCCCTAGTCCTAATGGGCCCCAGTCCTATTGGGTCCTAGTTTTAATGGGCCCCAATTCTAATTGGTCACATTTCCAATGGTTCTCAGTCCTAATGAGCCTCAGTCCAAAGATACCACAGGCCTAATGGTTCCAGTCTTAATAGGCCTCAGTCTTAATGAGTCCCAATCCTGACGGCTCTGAATACTAATGAGCCTCAGTCCTAATAGTTTAAGGTTGGGACCCATTAAGGCTGGCTTCTATTTACCTTACAAGCACTGTGTTCTACCGTGTCATCCTGTGTGTGTGTGATTTCCCGTGTCAGGTGGTATAATACGCAGGTGAGTGGCTGCCAGGTAGGGTGGGTGAGGGTGGGCACCTTGATGCAGGGGAACGTGAGTTCCTGATGCTGATTCACACCAGTGTCATGATGAGGTAATCTTATCACCTTATTAGTGTACGATGAGTGGGTGGGCGTGGTGTGGAGGGGTGGGGGCGCGTAAGGGGTGGGCAGCAAGGGGCGTGGTATATGGTGGGGGAGGGTAAGGGGCGTGTAGGGGTAGCTAAGTGGGCGTGTTGAGTTGGGCAAGAGGGAGGCGTGGTGGGTGTAGGGGCGTGTATAGGAGGCGGGAAGTGGTGATGGCGCGCGCCACTAATCACTCTGACCTTACTGAACACAACCCATTATACAGCATAATTAGTGTTGCTTCCATCAGCCTCACACAGTCAAACACACTATTTACATTTTCTCTTCACATATATTTTATTTTATTCGTTTCAAGTGGGACTCGAATTTCAGCCTTGGAGTCGAAGAGGAATTTTTTAGGAGAAGTTGAAAAGAAATCGTGTTTAGTTGAAGACGAATGTGTTCTTATATAAAAGTGAAGGAATTAACCAGACGTGTTTGATTGTTTGGGAGTCTCTATCTCTCACACTCGAGTCCAAGATGTCCCCCTTGAGGACGGTGTTCGTGTAGCGTCGTCAAACTCGCTCTTGGTTTTTATTCAGCAGGAAGAGCTACACCCGCCACCTGGTGTTGGCCGTGTCTGGTGACCATCATATTAACAAGGCCGCTCTCTCGTGCCTTGTCCACACGCCACCCCCCACCTCCATATTGTACTGTTTTGTCCTTTATTAACGGTGGTGTTACTACAGGCAGCGTGGTGTGGGGGGAGGGCCGCTGCTTCACATTGTTCATTCTTTGACGTGTAACACAAAACGTGAGATGTTGTGGTCCTTCACTACCTCACAACACACACACATCTCCTAGTTACCACATGCTGTTGTTATTAAAGCTCCACCAATGAGTAAGCGTCGCTGTCTCGTCCTTTGCTCCGCTGACCATTACAGTGTGTAGCTGTAGGACTCGCCGCCGTGTTTGTTTCATGTAGCGACACTAAACTCCCGGAAATTTGTAGGTGTTAAGCTGGAGCGTTTGAGCTGTTGTTGTCGTCACCTTGTTGATGTTTTGTAGGTCCGTGTTGGCTGAGGATTGTTGTTAGTGTTTCTTAAGGCATTAATAAACTAGTCATGAGGTTCTATAGGAATTATATCCTGCTGTTTTTTTTGTTCTTGTTCTTCTTATTGTTGTAGTTGTTCTTCAGTTGCATAATTCGAGTTGTGATTATCAGTAGAAGTTTGACGGGCTGGATTCTCTTATTGTTTCTTTAATTCATAAATAAGAACCGTAAACACAAGAGCAAAACAAAGACATAACCAATGAACTAAAAACAAATATATTGAAGGTTTAAATTTCTGGGATAGATTTAAATAGATCTTGGGTATATTTTCTCGTTCTTGGAGGTCAGGCCAGGCCAGGTCAGGTCAGGTCAGGTCATGTCATGTTAGGTGTACCGAATACGCTAGCAGAGGTGGTCAGATGCCTTGGGAATATTGTAGAGTAATTGAGGTCAGGTCAGGTGGCCTCGATACCTGCTTCAAGGTGTAATAGAGGTGAAAAATAATGGGTTTCTTGATTGGATCTGGTTAAGTCAGGTCAGGTAAAGTCAGATACAGAGGCTGGGTGTATGACTGTGGGTTGATGGGTGAATGACTGTGGGTTGGTGGGTGAATGACTGTGGGTTGGTGGGTGTATGACTGTGGGTTGGTGGGTGTATGACTGTTGGTTGGTGGGTGTATGACTGTTGGTTGGTGGGTGTGGCGATCAGGTTGCGGGTGTAAGGACTGTGGGGTTGGTGGGTATGACTGTGGGTTGGTGGGTGTATGATCAGGGTTGGTGGTGTATGATCAGGTTGATGGGTGGCGACTGTGGGTTGGTGCGTATGACTGTGGGTTGGTGGGTGTATGACTGTGGGTTGGTGGGTGTATGACTGTGGGTTGGTGGGTGTATGACTGCGGGTTGATGGGTGTATGACTGTGGGTTGATGGGTGTATGACTGTGGGTTGGTGGGTGTATGACTGTGGGTTGATGGGTATATGACTGTGGGTTGATGGGTGTATGACTGTGGGTTGATGGGTGTATGACTGTGGGTTGGTGGGTGTATGACTGTGGGTTGGTGGGTGTATGACTGTGGGTTGGTGGGTGTATGACTGTGGGTTGGTGGGTGTATGACTGTGGGTTGATGGGTGTATGACTGTAGGTTGGTGGGTGTATGACTGTAGGTTGGTGGGTGTATGACTGTGGGTTGATGGGTGTATGAC
>NW_024745332.1:0-15833 GCF_018991925.1 Homarus americanus | reverse complement strand
TATAATCGATTAGGGAACTTTGTTATACCTGGTCAGAGGACTTTGTTATACTCGACCAGGGGCCTTTGTTATACTAGATAAGAAAACTTTGTTATACTCGACCAGGGGACTTTGTCATACTCGACCAGAGGACTTTGTTATACTCGATCAGGGAACTTTGTTATACTCATCCAGGGGGCTTTGTCATACTCGATTAGCGGACTTTCTTATACTCAATCAGGGGATTTTGTCTTACACGATCAGGGCCCTTTGCTATACTCGACCTGGGGACTTTGTTATAATCGATTAGGGGACTTTGTTATACTGCACCAGGGGACTTTGTTATACTCGATCAGGGGACTTTGTTATACTCGATCAGGGAACTGTTATACTCATCCAGGGGGCTTTGTCATACTCGACCAGGGGAATTTGTTAAACTCGATCAGGGGACTTTGTTATACTCGATCAGGGAACTTTGTTATACTCATCCAGGGGGCTTTGTCATACTCGATCAGGGGAATTTGTTATAGTCGATCAGGGGACTTTGTTATACTCGATCAGGGAACTTTGTTATACTCATCTAGGGGGCTTTGTCATACTCGATCAGTTGACTTTCTTATACTCGATCAGGGTGATTTTGTCTTACACGATCAGGGCCCTTTGCTATACTCGACCGGGGGATTTTGTTATAATCGATCAGGGGACTTTGGTATGCTCGATCTCGGGACTTTGTTATACCGGGTCAGGGGACATTTTTATACTCGATGAGGGGACTTTGTTTCACTGGACCAGGGGACATTTTTATACACGATTAGGGGACTTTGTTATACTCGATCAGGTGACTTTGTCTTACTCGAACAGGGCTCTTTGCTATACTCGACCGGGGGACTTTGTTATAATGGATTAGGGAGCTTTGGTATGCTCAACCTAGGGACTTTGTTATACTCGATCAGGGACTTTGTTATACTCGACCAGGGGCCTTTGTTATACTCGATTAGGGGACTTTGTTATACTCGATAACGGGACTTTGTTATACTCGATAAGGGGAATTTGTTATACTCGATAAGGGGACTTTGTTATACTCGATCAGGGGACTTTCTTATACTCGATTAGAGGCCTTTTTTGGACTCGATCAGGGGACTTTGTTATACTCGAGCAGGGGGCTTTGTTATACTCGATCAGGGGACTTTGTTATACTCGATCAGGAGGCTTTCTTATACTCGATCAGGGACTTTGCTATACTCGACCAGGGGACTTTGTTATACTCAATCAGGGGATATGTTATACTCGATCAGGGGAATTTGTTATACTCATCCAGGGAACTTTGTTATACTCGATCAGGGGACTTTGTTATACGTGATCAGGAGACTTTGTTATACTCGATTAGGAACGTTTGTTATACTCGTCCACGGGGGCTTTGTTATACTAGGATCAGGGGACTTTGTTATACTCGATCAGGGGACTTAGTCTTACTCGATCAGCGCCCTTTGTTATACTTGACCAGGGGACTTTGTTATAATCGATTAGGGAACTTTGTTATACTTGGTCAGAGGACTTTGTTATACTCGACCAGGGGCCTTTGTTATACTAGATAAGAAAACTTTGTTATACTCGACCAGGGGACTTTGTCATACTCGACCAGAGGACTTTGTTATACTCGATCAGGGAACTTTGTTATACTCATCCAGGGGGCTTTGTCATACTCGATCAGCGGACTTTCTTATACTCAATCAGGGGATTTTGTCTTACACGATCAGGGCCCTTTGCTATACTCGACCTGGGGACTTTGTTATAATCGATCAGGGGACTTTGGTATGCTCGATCTAGGGACTTTGTTATACTGGGCCAGGGGACTTTTTTATACCCGATGAAGGGACTTTGTTACACTGGACCAGGGGACATTTTTATTCTCGATTAGGGGACTTTGTTATCCTCGATCAGGGGACTTTGTTATACTGGACCAGGAGACTTTGTTATACTCGATGAGGGAACGTTGTTATACTCGATGAGGGATCTTTGTTATACTCATCCAGGGGGCTTTGTTATTTTCCATCAGGGGACTTTGTTATACTCGATCAGGGGACTTTGGTATGCTCGACCGGGGGACTTTGTTATAATCGATTAGGGGACTTTGGTATGCTCGATCTAGGGACTTTGTTATACTCGATCAGGGACTTTGTTATACTCGATAAGGGACTTTGTTATACTCGATAAGGGGAATTTGTTTTACTCGATAAGGGGACTTTGTTAGACTCGAACAGGGGACTTTGTTATACTTGACCAGGGGACTTTGTTATACTCGATTAGGCGGCTTTGTTATACTCGATCAGGGGACTTTCTTATACTCGATTAGAGGCCTTTTTTAGACTCGATCAGGGGACTTTGTTATACTCGTGCAGGGAGCTTTGTTATACTCGATCAGGGGACTTTGTTATACTCGAGCAGGGGGCTCTGTTATACTCGATTAGGGGACTTTGTCTTACTCGCTCAGGGCCCTTTGCTATACTGGACCGGGGACTTTGTTATAATCGATCAGGGGACTTTGGTATGCTTGATCTAGGGACTTTGTTATACTCGATCAGGGGACTTTGTTATCCTCGACCAGGGGACTTTTTTATACTTGATTCAGGGGACTTTGTCATACTAGATCTGTGGACTTTCCTATATTTGACCAATGGACTTTGCTATACTCGATGAGCGGCCTTTGTTATACTCGATCAGGGGACTTTGTTATACTTGATTAGAGGACTTTGTTATACTCGATCAGGGGACTTTGTTACACAGGACCAGGGGACATTTTTATACTCGATTAGGGGACTTTGTTATTCTCGACCAGGGACCTTTGTTATACTCGATTAGGGGACTTTGTTATGCTCGATATGGGGACTTTGTTATACTCGAAAAGGGGAATTTGTTATATTCGATAAGGGTTTTTGTTAGACTCGAACAGGGGACTTTGTTATACTCGACCAGGGGCCTTTGTTATACTCGATCAGGGAACTTTGTTATACTCGACCAGGGATCTCTTTTATACTTGACCAATGGACTTTGTTATCCTCGATGAGGGGCCTTTGTTATACTCGATGAGGGGACTTTGTTATACTCAACCAGGGGACTTTGTTATACTCGATCAGGGGACTTTTTTATACTCGACCAGAGGACTTTGTTATACTCAATCAGGGGATATGTTATTCTCGATCAGGGGACTTTGTTATACTCAACCAGGGGAGTTTGTTATACTCGATCAGGGGACTTTGTTATACGCGATCAGGAGACTTTGTTATACTCGATTAGGGGGCTTTGTTATACTCGATGAGGGTGCTTTATTATGCTCGACCAGGGGACTTTGTTATATTCGATTAGGGGACTTTGAAATATTCGACCAGGAGACTTTTTTATACTTGATCAGGGGACATTGTCTTACTCGACCAGAGGCCTTTGTTATACTCGATCGGGGAACTTTGTTATACTCGATGAGTGGACTTTACTATATTTGACCAATGGGCTTTGCTATACTCGATGTGGGGCCTTTGTTATACTCGATCAGGGGACATTGTTATACTCGACCAGGTGACATTGTAATACTCGATCATGGGGACTTTGTTATATTCGACCAGAGGACTTTGTTATACTCGATCAGGTGATAAGTTATACTCGATCAGGGGACTTTGTTATACTCGATCAGAGACTTTGTTATACTCGACGATGGGCTTTTTTTACTCGATTAGAAAACTTTGTTATACTCGACCAGGAGACTTTGTGATACTCGATCAGGGGACTTTGTTATACTCCAACAGGGACTTTGTTATATTCGATCAGGGGATATGTAATACTCGATCACGGGACTTTGTTATACTCGATCAGGGGACTTTGTCATACTCGACCAGAGGATTTTGTTATACTCGATCAGGGGATATGTTATACTCGATCAGGGGTCTTTGTTATACTTGATCAGGGGACTTTGTTATACTTTATTAGGGGACTTTGTTATACTAGATCAGGGGACTTTGTTATACTTGATCAGAGGACTTTGTTTTACTCCACCAAGGGCCTTTGATATGCTCGATTAGAAAACTTTGTTATACTCGACCAGTGAACTTTGTTATACTCCACCAGGGACTTTGTGATACTCGATCAGTGGATATGTTATTCTCGATCAGGGGACTTTGTTATACTCGGTTCAGGGGACTTTGTTATACTCGTCCAAGGGGCTTTTTTATACTAGGATCAGGGGACTTTGTTATACTCGATGAGGGGACTTAGTCTTACTCGATCAGGGCCCTTTGTCATACTCGACCAGGGGACTTTGTTATAATCGATTAGGGGACTTTGTTATCCTCGATCTGGGGACTTTGTTAAACTAGACCAGGAGACGTTGTTATACTCGATCAGGGGATATGTTATACTCGATCAGGGGGCTTTGTTATACTGGACCAGGGGACTTTGTTATACTCGATCAGGGGACTTTGTTATACTCGATCAGGGAACTGTTATACTCATCCAGGGGGCTTTGTCATACTCGACCAGGGGAATTTGTTATACTCGATCAGGGGACTTTCTTATACTCGATCAGGGGATTTTGTCTTACACGATCAGGGCCTTTTGCTATACTCGACCGGGGGATTTTGTTATAATCGATCAGGGGACTTTGGTATGCTCGATCTAGGGACTTTGTTATACCGAGCCAGGGGACTTTTTTATACTCGATGAGGGGACTTTGTTTCACTGGACCAGGGGACATTTTTATACACGATTAGGGGACTTTGTTATACTCGATCAGGGGACTTCGTCTTACTCGATCAGGGCCCTTTGCTATACTCGACCGGGGGACTTTGTTATAATCGATTAGGGGGCTTTGGTATGCTCGACCTAGGGACTTTGTTATACTCGATCAGGGACTTTGTTATACTCGACCAGGGCCTTTGTTATACTCGATTAGGGGACTTTGTTATACTCGATAACGGGACTTTGTTATACTCGATAAGGGGAATTTGTTATACTCGATAAGGGAACTTTGTTATACTCGATCAGGGGACTTTCTTATACTCGATTAGAGGCCTTTTTTGGACTCGATCAGGGGACTTTGTTATACTCGAGCAGGGGGCTTTGTTATACTCGATCAGGGGACTTTGTTATACCTGATCAGGAGGCTTCTTATACTCGGGATCAGGGACTTGCTATACTCGACCAGGACTTTATATTCTCAATCAGGGATATGTTATACTAGATCAGGGGACTTTGTTATACTCGACCAGGTGACATTGTAATACTCAATCATGGGGACTTTGTTATACTCGACCAGAGGACTTTGTTATACTCGATCAGGTGATAAGTTATACTCGATCAGGGGACTTTGTTATACTCGATCAGAGGACTTTGTTATACTCGACGATGGGCTTTTTTATACTCGATTAGAAAACTTTGTTATACTCGACCAGGAGACTTTGTGATACTCGATCAGGGGACTTTGTTATACTCCAACAGGGACTTTGTTATATTCGATCAGGGGATATGTAATACTCGATCAGGGGACTTTGTTATACTCGATCAGAGGACTTTGTCATACTCGACCAGAGGATTTTGTTATACTCGATCAGGGGATATGTTATACTCGATCAGGGGTCTTTGTTATACTTGATCAGGGGACTTTGTTATACTTTATTAGGGGACTTTGTTATACTAGATCAGGGGACTTTGTTATACTTGATCAGAGGACTTAGTTTTACTCCACCAAGGGCCTTTGTTATGCTCGATTAGAAAACTTTGTTATACTCGACCAGGGAACTTTGTTATACTCCACCAGGGACTTTGTGATACTCGATCAGTGGATATGTTATTCTCGATCAGGGGACTTTGTTATACTCGGTTCAGGGGACTTTGTTATACTCGTCCAAGGGGCTTTTTTATACTAGTATCAGGGGACTTTGTTATACTCGATGAGGGGACTTAGTCTTACTCGATCAGGGCCCTTTGTCATACTCGACCAGGGGACTTTGTTATAATCGATTAGGGGACTTTGTTATCCTCGATCTGGGGACTTTGTTAAACTAGGCCAGGAGACGTTGTTATACTCGATTAGGGGATATGTTATACTCGATCAGGGGACTTTGTTATACTGGACCAGGGGACTTTGTTATACTCGATCAGGGGACTTTGTTATACTCGATCAGGGAACTGTTATACTCATCCAGGGGGCTTTGTCATACTCGACCAGGGGAATTTGTTATACTCGATCAGAGGACTTTCTTATACTCGATCAGGGGATTTTGTCTTACACGATCAGGGCCCTTTGCTATACTCGACCGGGGGATTTTGTTATAATCGATCAGGGGACTTTGGTATGCTCGATCTAGGGACTTTGTTATACCGAGCCAGGGGACTTTTTTATACTCGATGAGGGGACTTTGTTTCACTGGACCAGGGGAAATTTTTATACACGATTAGGGGACTTTGTTATACTCGATCAGGGGACTTCGTCTTACTCGATCAGGGCCCTTTGCTATACTCGACCGGGGGACTTTGTTATAATCGATCAGGGACTTTGTTATACTCGACCAGGGGCCTTTGTTATACTCGATTAGGGGACTTTGTTATACTCGATAACGGGACTTTGTTATACTCGATAAGGGGAATTTGTTATACTCGATAAGGGGACTTTGTTATACCCGATTAGGGGACTTTCTTGTACTCGATTAGAGGCCTTTTTTGGACTCGATCAGGGGACTTTGTTATACTCGAGCAGGGGGCTTTGTTATACTAGATCAGGGGACTTTGTTATACTCGATCAGGAGGCTTTCTTATACTCGATCAGGGACTTTGCTATACTCGACCAGGGGACTTTGTTATACTCAATCAGGGGATATGTTATACTCGATCAGGGGACTTTGTTATACTCATCCAGGGGACTTTGTTATACTCAATCAGGGGACTTTGTTATATGCGATCAGGAGACTTTGTTATACTCGATTAGGAACGTTTGTTATACTCGTCCACGGGGGCTTTGTTATACTAGGATCAGGGGACTTTGTTATACTCGATGAGGGGACTTAGTCTTACTCGATCAGCGCCCTTTGTTATACTCGACAAGGGGACTTTGTTATAATCGATTAGGGAACTTTGTTATACTTGGTCAGAGGAGTTTGTTATACTCGACCAGGGGCCTTTGTTATACTAGATAAGAAAACTTTGTTATACTCGACCAGGGGACTTTGTCATACTCGACCAGAGGACTTTGTTATACTCGATCAGGGAACTTTGTTATACTCATCCATGGGGCTTTGTCATACTCGATCAGCGGACTTTCTTATACTCAATCAGGGGATTTTGTCTTACACGATCAGGGCCCTTTGCTATACTCGACCTGGGGACTTTGTTATAATCGATCAGGGGACTTTGGTATGCTCGATGTAGGGACTTTGTTATACTGGGCCAGGGGACTTTTTTAAACTCGATGAAGGGACTTTGTTACACTGGACCAGGGGACATTTTTTTTCTCGTTTAGGGGACTTTGTTATCCTCGATCAGGGGACTTTGTTATACTGGACCAGGAGACTCTGTTATACTCGATCAGGGAACGTTGTTATACTCGATGAGGGAACTTTGTTATACTCATCCAGGGGGCTTTGTTATTTTCCATCAGGGAACTGTGTTATACTCAATCAGGGGACTTTGGTATGCTCGACCGGGGGACTTTGTTATAATCGATTAGGGGACTTTGGTATGCTCGATCTAGGGACTTTGTTATACTCGATCAGGGACTTTGTTATTCTCGATAAGGGGATTTTGTTATACTCGATAAGGGAATTTGTTTTACTCGATAAGGGGACTTTCTTATACTCGATTAGAGGCCTTTTTTAGACTCGATCAGGGGACTTTGTTATTCTCGAGCAGGGAGCTTTGTTATACTCGATCAGGGGACTTTGTTATACTCGATCAGGAGGCTTTGTTATACTCGATTACGGGACTTTGCTATACTCGACCAGGGGACTTTGTTATACTCGAGCAGGGGGCTCTGTTATACTCGATTAGGGGACTTTGTCTTACTCGCTCAGGGCCCTTTGCTATACTGGACCGGGGACTTTGTTATAATCGATCAGGGGACTTTGGTATGCTTGATCTAGGGACTTTGTTATACTGGGCCAGGGGACTTTTTTATACTCGATCAGGCGACTTTGTTACACTGGACCAGGGGACATTTTTATTCTCGATTAGGGGACTTTTTTACACTCGATGAGGGACTTTGTTATACGCGACTAGGGCCTGTGTTATACTCAATCAGGGAACTTTGTTATACTAGATCAGGGGACTTTGTTATACTCGATTAAAGGCCTTTTTTGGACTCGATCAGGGTCTAGCGTATTGTCAGATACCCGAAGAATGTTCTATACTACTGAGGGTATACACAAACACTTGTTGTCTTTAAAAGTAGGTTCTATTCTCGTACGGGAGATATATATACAATAGTAGGACGCAGAAGCCCGTGGTCACGCCACGAGGACTCTGTCTTCTCTCTTTCTACCTCTCTCTATGTATTACTACGCGCTGGCCTGTACAGATGCCAGCATTCACAAGCTGAATACATAAAGTATAAATGTGATAATTTATATCCATAATATGGTGCACAATAAATAGAATATTACATAGAATTAATACATGTTCTGTAATACTTTACTATACATAATTAATAAGAGTAATATAAGAGTAATATAATAATATACAGCTGAAGGTGCTACTTTGTGTCCATATATATCATACACCTCCCTCCCCCCTATACGCTCATAGTTTCATCTTGAGCGGACCATTTGTTTCTGAGTCGCTCGGACCTGCGGAGTACTGGGGCAGAAACACAAGGTGGGGATGGATTTACTTTAGAGACATCAACATTAGGGGACTCAACTGGGGAAGGGTCAACACTAGGCAGCTCCACAGGTCGGAGGAAACGACGGTTCCTCCACCATACTCTACCACTAGGAAGACGCACTTAGTAGTCCCTGGACCGGCCAATACCCATGACAACCCCAACCTTGTCCCAGCGGTGAGATACCGGATCTTGAATCCTGATCTGCTGGCCGATACTCAACCTGGGAAGGGGGCGGGCATGACAGTCTTACCGAGCAGCGACATCTGCGGCTCGTTTTGCTGCACGGCGGTCACATTCCTCAGTCTTGGCCTGCCATTCTTGAGAAAAAGACTTCGGGTGGGCAGGAACACAAGACCTGAGATGATGTCCGTATAGAACCTGGGCTGGGGAGCGTCCGGTGAAGTTCGGGGTGTTGCGTAACTCCAACAAACCTCGATCGAAGTCCTCGCAGTCGATATTTCCTGAGGGTGACACCTTAAGGATCAGGTGCTTCACAGTCTTGACTGCGGCTTCAGCATGTCCATTCGCCTGGGGGTAGTAGGTCGAGGTCACGACATGACGGACTCCCCAACGGTCCATGAAGTCCCGGAACTCGTGGCTGGTGAACTGGGGTCCTCCATCAGTCCTGAGGCGGAGGGGAACACCAACTTCTCTGAAGTAATGCCTGAAGCTCCGGATGGTAGCAGTAGCCGTTGTATCACTACCACAGGGGACGACAGCAGGCCATCCAGACAGTCGGTCGGCAATGACGAGGAAGGACTTCCCTGCTACTGCAAAGAAATCGGCCGACACAGACTCGAAGGGTCTTGAAGGGTTGTCGTCGCACATTAAAGGTTCCTGTTGCTGGCTAGGTTGCAGAATCTGGCACGGTTCACAGGCACGGACGGTACTTGCAATGTCCGCGTCGATTCCGGGCCAAAATACAGTCTGCTTCGCCCGTCGCTTGGTGGCCTCCACTCCTCGATGGCTGTCGTGAAGGCGGGTCAAGGTACGGCGGCGTAGGGCAGCAGGAATAACTACTCGTGGACCATACAAGACGAGGTCTCCGTCACAATAGAGGTCCTCTCGTATCTTCCAGTACGTGAGTAACCATTGCGCGTAGACTTCTGATGTGAAGAAGGCCTTCAGTGAAACTACTGACTTGAGGGATGCAGCAGCTGTAGAACACAACATCTCGTCCTCTGGGGTGGGGCGACTGACAGGGGCGCGGGACAGGGCATCCGGGATGCACAACAGCTTACCCGCACGCCACACAGCTGTGAAGAGATAAGGCGAGAGCTTCTCTTTCAGACGTTGAAGGCGAGGATTCTCTACTGCATCCAAAGAGTAGTGATTGATTATAGGTATAAGAGGGCGATGATCCGTGAAGAGGGTGAAGTGCTGAAGTCCTATCAGGTAGAAGCGGCACTTCGCCATCGCCCAGACAACAGCCAACATCTCCAGCTCAATCGTGGCATATCGGGTCTCAACGTCAGTCAGGAACCGGGATCCACACTGAATTAAGCGGAGTTGTCCACCGCCATGGTCCTGCAGAAGGGCGTAACCAACGCCGTAGAGTCTGGAGGCGTCAGTCTGGAGGACGGTGGGTAGGGCTGGGTCGTAACAGGCGAGGACAGGTGGACTCAAGAGGGCCTGCTTGACTCGCTGGAAGGCCTCTTGATGATCTGGGGTCCACAGGAATGTCCTCCTGGGGCTCAGCAGGGGGCGTAACGGCTGGGCTGCGGCGGAGATGTCAGGTGTGAATTCAGCCAGCTGATTGACCAGACCTAAAAAAGAACGGAGGTCTGTCAGGTTGGCAGGGGTTGGAAAATCCTTTATTCCACTTACTTTCTCCGGGTCAGTTGCGATGCCTGATGCTGAGAGAGTGTACCCACAGAAGTTTACTGATGGAGCGGCGACTACAAACTTGTCAGTGTTGAGGGTAATCCCGTACTCTCGACATCTGGTGAGAACTTCATATATCCGGGAGAGGTGGTCACAGTAGTCTTCGTCGTGGAGTAAGATATCATCAACCACCTTGACACAATTCGTGACTCGTTGAAGGGCCGCGTCACCACGTTGACAGAATGCATCGCCCGTAGCGGCAAATCCCATGGGGCCTCTGCAATACTGGTATCTTCCAAATGGTGTGATGAATGTAGTCAAGTGTTGGTCTTCTTCGGCCAACTCGATCTGCCAATAACCACATAAGGCGTCCATAGTTGTAAAAAACTTCGCCTTCGGGTCCACACTTCGAACAGCTGCGAAGGGTGTGGGTGAAGGATGGGCTGGATGGGAAACTTGCTGGTTAAGTTTGACAGATCGGTGGTGATCCGTACTCCACCACGAGGTTTGGCGACGGGGACGAGAGGGTGGCACCAAGGTGAAGGTTCGTCTCCGGCCGGTTTGATGATTCCCTGAGCAACCATGGAGTCGAGCTCTTGTCTAACTAGCTCCTTGTAGGCGTGAGGAATCAAACGAGGGGTGTGGATGGCAAATGGTGTAGCACCATCCTTAAGATGAATCTTCATAGGTGAACCCACCATCGGCTTGAGTGGTGTGGATCCTAAAGATTTCTTATTAACCAACACGTCAGCAAACTCCTTGAGAAGGTAAGCTCTGCGTCAGAAGGGGACGTGTTAGTAGAGATAGGGAATTCCTTCAACCTGTTGACATGGGTGACCTTTAAGATAGGTTTAGGGAATTCCTTGGAAATAATGGCCAACTCTTGACAATGGCCATATGATAAGAGCAGAGTCGGGATACCATTATGAACATCAATCCGGGCTGAGCAAGACTGCTTACCAAAGGTAAGGGTAGCCCAGAAAGATCCCAAAGCTGGAGCCATCTTGGAACCATCAGCTGTCAGTTTCGTTGTCTGAGGAGGGGGCTGTAGGTTGCTCCGGGGTATTCCCAAACTTGCTAAATGTTGTGGACCAATTACTGAGACGTCAGCACCGGTGTCAGGTAACATCTGAAGACTGGATGACGAGTTACCGTAAGAAATGACGACATTGATGTGCTGGGGCGTCGTGTCTGTGGAACTACGTACACGATGGCAGGAACGACTGGACACAGCGTCTTGATGCTTGCCAGAAGGAGGGGGCGCGCTAGCACAACCTGAGGATGACTTCTTGGATCCTAGGTGGCGTCGTTTCTGTGTCTTCTTACGACAACATTTGTCATAATGGCCCACACGACCACAAAGTCTGCACTGAACTTTGCTAGCAGGGCACTTGACTGTATAAGCCTAGTGACCCTGGCGGTCGCAACTTCTGCACACGCTTTGAGCAGCTGGGCACTGGGAGACATTATGCTGTCTCGCACAGCTGTTACACAAAGCTGCTGCTGAAGGTGTGGCTGGAGGGTTAGGGGTGGGGTTACCTTGCTGCTTCTTACCCTTTCTGTAGGAAGACACCGCCCTCACCTGGTCAGGCTGTGAGCGTAAAGCTGCAGTCGCACACCTGGCGGCCTCGTACGCTCGACATTTCGTAACAACATCTTGAAGGGAGGAAGTGGGGTCGAGGGAAATGAGACGCTGAACTAGGTCTTCATCTCGGACACCCGTTAAAATGATTGTCTTAAGTTGTGTCTCTTCACAGACTTGAGAATGTCCGGGACAAACATCAACTTCCTCTGAACACCTTTTGAGCCTTACAAAAAACGCGACAAAAGATTCTCCATCAAGCTGTTTACATTGGAGGAGTTCTCTTCTCCTGAGTGCTTCGTTGCGCTGTCCCTTGACGTGTTCCTGCAACGTGTCGAGCACGGCCTCTACCGTCAGAGTTGTCGTAGGAGGCACTTGAAGTGTGTGCTCGAGAGTACGTTGTGTCTCTAAAGACAAGCACATACGAAGCTGTATCATTTGTTTCGGCTGTGATAAACTTGACAAGTCAACCATTGTTGCGTAGTCTTGCCAACGTCGACGCCATTCCCGAAACATCTGATAAGAAGCGTCAGACATCAGAGAGGGAGGCGTCTGTACTGCAGCCTTTTGAGGTGTTGTTCCGACTCTGGGAAATGAGGTACCAGTACCTCTAGTCGCATCAACATCAGTAGTAGCAGACGAATCTTGTACGGTAGATCGTTGTGGGGAGGCTAACAGAGAAATCAAAACGTCAAATCTGGCTTGATCCTCCTTTCTTCTAAGGTCATCCTCACATCTACGTATGTCTTCGAGTTCTCTGCGTGTTTGTTCCTCTTTGTGGCGTCGTCTTTCAGACTCTTTGTACCTAATTTCTTCCTCTTCTCTCCTTGCAATATCGTCCTGGCGTCGAGAAGTTTCCATCCACTTTATCAGTTGAAGGAGATCTGTGGACGCATGTATCGCAGGAGAGCTGGCTCACGACGAGCGAGGAGATTCTGTGGGTGACTCGGCGTTGTCACTGTGGGGAGCGTGGGGCGTAAGCGTGGGTGGGGAGAGGTCTCCCACACTAAAACTCGTAACCCCATCGTCCAGGGTATCGTTTTGATCCCTGTGAGACATGCCGACTGCTTCTGTACTCTATCTGTGCAAAAGATCGGGTCAGCCCCTCGTAATCTATGCACAGAATTACAGAAGTAAGTCACAAGAAAATACTGTATAAGGTGAATGCGTGTGTGTGTGTGTGTGTGTGTGTGTGTGTGGCAGGAGGGGAGAGACTTGGCGCGCTGCCAGACGTAGGAGCGGGTGGGCAGCGTCGAGCGCTGGCTCAGTAACCCTCAGACCAGAGATGGGACAGCACGTACTGTCGGGCCGCTCCCTTAGTCATCTGACCGCAACTTGCACAGACAATTATGATTAAAATACACAGCACAGCACTTCACAAAACACTTCACAGCACAGCACTGTACACAGCATAGCACTTCACAACACTGTAAGTCTAGAGGCTTGTAGTAGTCTTGCTGTCTGAAGCTGAAGTCACTGAAGACAAGACGCCATTAACAGAGTCCGGGGGAAGGCTTAGTCCACTGTATCTCACTGAGAAATAATCACTGCGCCATCTAGCGTATTGTCAGATACCCAAAGAATGTTCTATACTACGGAGGGTATACACAAACACTTGTTGTCTTTAAAAGTAGGTTCTATTCTCGTACGGGAGATATATATACAATAGTAGGACGCAGAAGCCCGTGGTCACGCCACGAGGACTCTGTCTTCTCTCTTTCTACCTCTATCCATGTATTACTACGCGCTGGCCTGTACAGATGCCAGCATTCACAAGCTGAATACATAAAGTATAAATGTAATAATTTATATACATAATATGGTGCACAATAAATAGAATATTACATAGAATTAATACATGTTCTGTAATATTTTACTATACATAATTAATAAGAGTAATATAAGAATAATATAATAATATACAGCTGAAGGTACTACTTTGTGTCCATATATATCATACACAGGGGACTTTGTTATACTCGAGCAGGGGGCTTTGTTATACTCGATCAGAGGACTTTGTTATACTCGATCAGGAGGCTTTGTTATACTCGATCAGGGGACTTTGCTAAACTCGACCAGGGGACTTTGTTATACTCGAGCAGGGGGCTTTGTTATACTCGATTAGGGGACTTTGTTATACTCGATCAGGAGGCTTTGTTATACTCGATTAGGAGACTTTGCTATGCTCGATCATGGGAACTTTTTTATACCTGACCAATGGACTTTGTTATACTCGATGATGGGACTTTGTTATACTCGACCAGGGGACTTTGTTATAATCGATCAGGGGACTTTTTTATACTCGACCAGAGGACTTTGTTATACTCTATCAAGTGACTTTGTTATACTCTATCAGGGGACTTTGTTACTCGATTAGGGGCCTTTGTTATACTCGATGAGGGGGGCTTTGTTATACTCGACCCGGGGACTTTGCTATAATCGACCAAAGGACTTTGTTATACTCGTTTAGGGGACTTTGTTATACTAGACCAGGGGACTTTTTTATACTTGATCAGGGGACTTTCTCATACTAGACCAGAGGCCATTGTTATACTCAATCGGGGGACTTTGTTATACTCGATGAGTCGACTTTCCTATATTTGACCAATGGACTTTGCTATACTCGATGAGGGGCCTTTGTTATACTCGATCAGGGAACATTGTTAAACTCGACCATGGGACTTTGTTATACTCCACCAGTGACTTTGTTATACTCGATCAGAGGATATTTTATACTCGATCAGGGGACTTTGTTATATTCGATCAGAGGACTTTGTTATACTCGACTAGGGGACTTATTTATATTCGATCAGGGGATATGCTATACTCGACCAGGGGACTTTGTTATACACGATTAGGGGACTTTGTTATACTCGATGAGGGGACTTAGTCTTACTCGATCAGGGCCCTTTGTTATATTCGTCCATGGGACTTTGTTATAATCGATTAGGGGACTTTGTTATGCTCGATCTGGGACTTTGTTAAACTAGGCCAGAAGACGTTGTTATACTCGATTAGGGGACTTTGTTATACTCGATAAGGGGACTTTGTTATACTGGACCAGGAGACTTTGTTATACTCGATCAGGGGACGTTGTTATACTCGATCAGGGAACTTTGTTATACTCATCTAGAGGGCTTTGTTATTCTCCATCAGGGGACTTTGTTATACTCGATCAGGGGACTTTGTCTTACTCGATCAGGGCCCTTTGCTATACTCGACCGGGGGACTTTGATATAATCGATTAGTGGACTTTGGTATGCTCGACCTAGGGACTTTGTTATACTCGACCAGAGACTTTGTTATACTCGACCAGGGGCCTTTGTTTTACTCGTTTAGGGGACTTTGTTATACTCGATAAGGGGACTTTGTTATACTCGATAAGGGGAATTTGTTATACTCGATGAGAGGACTTTGTTAGACTCGAACAGGGGAGTTTGTTATACTCGACCAGGGGACGTTGTTATACTCGATTAGGCGGCTTTGTTATACTTGATGAGGGGACTTTCTTATACTCGATTAGAGGCCATTTTTGGACTCGATTAGGGGACTTTGGTATACTCGAGAAGGGGGCTTTGTTATACTCGA
>NW_024745331.1:0-32913 GCF_018991925.1 Homarus americanus | reverse complement strand
GTGATTAATGGCAGCAGTGGGGCGAAAACAAAAAATGGCAACAATTGCCTTATATGTGATTAATGGCAGCAGTGGGGCGAAAACAAAAAAAGGCAACAATTGCCTTATATGCGATTAACGGCAGCAGAGGGACGAAAACAAAAAATGGCAATAATTGCCTTATATGTCATTAATGGCACCAGTGGGGCGAAAACAAAAAATGGCAACATTTGCCTTATATGTGATTAATGGCAGCAGTGGAGCGAAATAAAATGGCAACAATTACCTTATATGTGATTAATGGCAGCAATGGGGCGAAAACAAAAAATGGCAACAATTGCCTAATATGTGATAAATGGCAGCAGTGGGGCGAAAACAAAAAATGGCAGCAATTGCCTTATATGTGAATAATGGCAACAGTGGGGTGAAAACAAAAATGGCAACAATTGCCTTATATGTGATTAATGGCAGCAGTGAGGCGAAAACAATAAATGGCAACAATTGCCTTATATGCGATTAACGGCGGCAGAGGGACGAAAACAAAAAATGGCAACAATTGCCTAATATGTGATTGATGGCAACAATTGCCTAATATGTGATTGATGGCAGCAGTGGGGTAAAAACCGAAAATGGCAACAATTGCCTTATATGTGAATAATGGCAACAGTGGGGTGAAAACAAAAAATGGCAACAATTGCCTTATATGTGATTAATGGCAGGAGTGGAGCGAAAAAAAAATGGCAACAATTGCCTTATATGTAATTAATGGCAGCAGTGGTGCGAAAACAAAAAATGACAACAATTGCCTCATATGCGATTACCGGCAGCATAGGGACGAAAAAAAAGGCAACAATTGCCTTATATGTGATTAATGGCAGCAGTGGGGCGAAAACAAAAAATGGCAACAATTGACTTATATATGATCAATGGCAGCAGTGGGACGAAAACAAAAAATGGCAACAATTGCCTTATATGCGATTAACGGCATTAGAAGGACGAAAACAAAAATTGGCAACAATTGCCTTATATGGTTTTAATGGCAGTAGTGGGGCGAAAACAAAAAATGGCAACAAATGCCTTTTATGTGATTAATGGCAGCAGTGGGGCCAAAACAAAAAATGGCAACAATTGCCTTTTATATGATTAACGGCAGCAGAGGGGCGAAAACAAAAACTGGCAACAATTGCCTTATATGTGTTTAATGGCAGCAGTAAGGCGAAAAAAAAAATGGCAACAATTGCTTTATATGCTATTAACCGCAGCAGAGGGACGAAAACAAAAATTACAACAATTGCCTTAAATGTGATTAACGGCAGCAGAGGGACGAAAAAAAAATGGCAACAATTGCATTATATGTGATTAATGGCAGCAGAGGGGCGAAAACAAAAAATGGCAACAATTGCCTTATATGCGATTAATGGCAACAGTGGGGCGAAAACAAAAAATGGCAACAATTGCCTTATATGCTATCCTGGCAGAGGGACGAAAAACAAAAATGATAAACAATTGCCTTATATGTGGATTAACGCAGCAGAGGGACGAAACAAATGGCAACAACGGTTTTATATGTGATTAATGGCAGCAGAGGGGACGAAAACAATGGCAAATAACTGTTTTATATGTGATTAACGGCAGTAGAGGGACGAAAACAAAAAATGACAACACAATTGTATTATATGTGATTAATGGCAGCAGAGGGCGAAACAAAAAATGGCAACAATTGCCTTATATGTGATTAATTGCAACAGTGGGGCGAAAATAAATAATGGCAACAATTGCTTTATATGCGATTAACGGCAGCAGAGGGACGAAAACAAAAAATGGCAACAATTGCCTTATATGCTATTAATGGCAGCAGAGGGACGAAAACAAAAAATGGCAACAATTGCCTTAAATGTGATTAATGGCAGCAGAGGGGCGAAAACAAAAAATGGCAACAATTGCCTTATATGCGATTAATGGCAGCAGTGGGGCGAAAACAAAACAAAATACCGCCTTTATATGTGACATGGCAGCAGGGCGAAACAAAAATGGCAACAATTGCCTTAAATGTGATTAGGTGGCATAGTGGTGTAAACAAAAATGGCAAATACCGCCTTTATATGGTGATGATGGCAGCAATGGCGCGAAACAAAAAATGGCAACAATTGCCTTATATGTTCTTAATGGCAGTAGAGGGACGAAAACAAAAAATGGCAACAATTGCCTTATATATGATTAACGGCAGCAGTGGGGCAAAAACAAAAAATGGTAACAATTGCCTTATATGTGATTAATGGTCGCAGTGGGGCGAAAACAAAAAATGGCAATAACTGCCTTACATGCGATTAATGGCAGCAGAGGGGCGAAAACGAAAAATGGCAACAATTGCCTTATATGTGATTAACGGCAGCAGAGGGATGAAAACAAGAAATGGCAAAAATTGCCTTATATGTGATTAATGGCAGCAGTGGGACGAAAAAAAAAATGGCAAAATTGCCTTATATGTGATTAATGGCAGCAGTGAGGCGAAAACAAAAAATGGCAACAATTGCCTTATATGTGACTAATGGCACCAGTTGGACGAAAAGAAAAAATGGCAACAATTGCTTTATATGTGATTAATGGCAGCAGAAGGGTGAAAACAAAAAATGGCAACAATTGCCTTATATGTGATTAATGGCAGCAGTGGGGCGAAAATAAAAAATGGCAACAATTTCCTTATATGCGATTAATGGCAGCAGAGGAACGAAAACAAAAAATGGCAACAATTGCCTTATATGTGATTAATGGCAGCAGTGAAGCGAAAACAAAAAATGGCAACAATTGCCTTAAATGTGATTAGTGGCATCAGTGGTGCGTAAACAAAAAATGGCAACAATTGCCTTATATGTGATTAATGGCAGCAGTGGGGCGAAAAAAAATGGCAACAATTGCCTTATATGTGCTTCATGGCAGTAGAGGGACGAAAACAAAAAATGGCAACAATTGCCTTATATATGATTAATGGCAGCAGTGGGGCAAAAACCATAAATGGCAATAATTGCCTTATATGTGATTAACGGCAGCAGTGGGGCGAAAACCAAAATTGGCAAAAACTGCCTTACATGCGATTAATGGCAGCAGAGGGGCGAAAACGAAAAATGGCAACAATTGCCTTATATGTGATTAACGGCATTAGAGGGACGAAAACAAGAAATGGCAAAAATTGCCTTATATGTGATTAATGGCAGCAGTGGGACGAAAAAAAATGGCAAAATTGCCTTATATGTGATTAATGGCAGGAGTGGAGCGAAAAATGGCAAAATAATTGCCTTATATGTAATTAATGGCAGCAATGGGCGAAAACAAAAATGGCAACAATTGCCTTATATGCGATTAACGGCAGCATAGGGACGAAAAAAATGAAAAATTGCCTTATATGATTAATGGTGCAGGGCGAAAAAAAATGGGCAACACCGTCTATATATGATCAATGGCAGTAGCAGGGACGAAAACAAAAAATCAGCAACAATTGCCTTATATGCGACAACGGCATTAGAGGGACGTAAAAACAAAATTGGCAACAATTGCCTTATATGTGATTAATGGCAGCAGGGCGAAACAAAATGGCAACAAATGCCTTTTATGTGATTAATGGCAGCAGGGCTAAAACAAAAATGGCAACAATTGCTTTTATATGATTAACGGCAGCAGAGGGGCGAAAACAAAAACTGGCAACAATTGCCTTATATGTGATTAATGGCAGCAGTGGGGCGAAAACCAAAAATGGCAACAATTGCTTTATATGCTATTAACCGCAGCAGAGGGACGAAAACAAAAAATGACAACAATTGCCTTATATGTGATTAACGGCAGCAGAGGGACGAAAAAAAATGGCAACAATTGCATTATATGTGATTAATGGCAGCTGAGGGGCGAAAACAAAAAATGGCAACAATTGCCTTATATGCGATTAATGGCAGCAGTGGGGCGAAAACAAAAAATGGCAACAATTGCCTTATATGCTATTAATGGCAGCAGAGGGACGAAAACAAAAAATGGCAACAATTGCCTTAAATGTGATTAATGGCAGCAGTGGGGCGAAAACGAAAAACGGCAACAATTGCCTTATATGTGATTAATGGTAGCAGAGAGGCGACAATAAAAAATGGCAACAATTGCCTTATATGTGATTAATGGCAGCAATGGGGCGAAAACAAAAAATGGCAACAATTGCCTTATATGTGATTAATGGCAGTAGTGGGGCGAAAACAAAAAATGGCAATAATTGCCTTAAATGTGATTAGTGGCAGCAGTGGTGCGTAAACAAAAAATGGCAACAATTGCCTTATATGTGATTAATGGCAGCAATGGCGCGAAAACAAAAAATGGCAACAATTGCCTTATATGTTCTTAATGGCAGTAGAGGGCCGAAAACAAAAAATGGCAACAATTGCCTTATATATGATTAACGGCAGCAGTGGGGCAAAAACAAAAAATAGCAACAATTGCCTTATATGTGATTAATGGTCGCAGTGGGGCGAAAACAAAAAATGGCAAAAACTGCCTTACATGCGATTAATGGCAGCAGAGGGGCGAAAACGGAAAATGGCAACAATTTGCTTATATGTGATTAACGGCAGCAGAGGGACGAAAACAAGAAATGGCAAAAATTGCCTTATATGTGATTAATGGCAGCAGTGGGACGAAAACAAAAAATGGCAAAATTGCCTTATATGTGATTAATGGCAGCAGTGGGGCGAAAACAAAAAATGGCAACAATTGCCTTATATGTGACTAATGGCACCAGTGGGACGAAAACAAAAAATGGCAACAATTGCTTTATATGTGATTAATGGCAGCAGAAGGGTGAAAACAAAAAATGGCAACAATTGCCTTATATATGATCAATGGCAGCAGTGGGACGAAAACAAAAAATGGCAACAATTGCCTTATATGCGATTAACGGCATTAGAGGGACGAAAACAAAAATTGGCAACAATTGCCTTATATGGTTTTAATGGCAGTAGTGGGGCGAAAACAAAAAATGGCAACAAATGCCTTTTATGTGATTAGTGGCAGCAGTGGTGCGTAAACAAAAAATGGCAACAATTGCCTTATATGTGATTAATGGCAGCAGAGGGGCGAAAAAAATGGCAACAATTGCCTTATATGTGCTTAATGGCAGTAGAGGGACGAAAACAAAAAATGGCAACAATTGCCTTATATATGATTAATTTCAGCAGTGGGGCAAAAACCATAAATGGCAACAATTGCCTTATATGTGATTAACGGCAGCAGTGGGGCAAAAACAAAAAATGGCAACAATTGCCTTATATGTGATAAATGGCAGCAGTGGGGCGAAAACCGTATCGGCAAAACTGCCTTACGCGATTAATGGCAGAGGGCGAAAACGAATGGCAAACAATTGCCTGATATATGTGATTATGGCATTGAGGGACGACGTACCGGCAACAATTGCCTTATATTTGATTAATGGCAGCAGGGCGAAACAAAATGGCAACAACAAACGCCTTTTGTGATTATGGCAGCAGTGGGGCCAAACAATGAACAATTGCCTTTTATATGATTAACGGCAGCAGAGGGTCGAAAACAAAAACTGGCAACAATTGCCTTATATGTGTTTAATGGCAGCAGTGGGGCGAAAACAAAAAATGGCAACAATTGCTTTATATGCTATTAACCGCAGGAGAGGGACGAAAACAAAAAATGGCAACAATTGCCTTATATATGATTAATGGCAGCAGTGGGGCAAAAACCATAAATGGCAACAATTGCCTTATATGTGATTAACAGCAGTAGTGGGGCAAAAACAAAAAAATGGCAACAATTGCCTTATATATGATAAATGGCAGCAGTGGGGCGAAAACCAAAAATGGCAAAAACTGCCTTACATGCGATTAATGGCAGCAGAGGGGCGAAAACGAAAAATGGCAACAATTGCCTGATATGTGATTAACGGCATTAGAGGGACGAAAACAAAAAATGGCAACAATTGCCTTATATTTGATTAATGGCAGCAGTGGGGCGAAAACAAAAAATGGCAACAAATGCCTTTTATGTGATTAATGGCAGCAGTGGGGCCAAAAGAAAAAATGGCAACAATTGCCTTTTATATGATTAACGGCAGCAGAGGGTCGAAAACAAAAACTGGCAACAATTGCCTTATATGTGTTTAATGGCAGCAGTGGGGCGAAAACAAAAAATGGCAACAATTGCTTTATATGCTATTAACCGCAGCAGAGGGACGAAAACAAAAAATGACAACAATTGCCTTATATGTGATTAACGGCAGCAGAGGGACGAAAAACAAAATGGCAACAATTGCATCATATGTGATTAATGGCAGCAGAGGGGCGAAAACAAAAAATGGCAACAATTGCCTTATATGCGATTAATGGCAGCAGTGGGGCGAAAACAAAAAATGGCAACAATTGCCTTATATGCTATTAATGGCAGCCGAGGGACGAAAACAAAAAATGGCAACAATTGCCTTAAATGTGATTAATGGCAGCAGTGGGGCGAAAACGAAAAACGGCAAAAATTGCCTTATATGTGATTAATGGCAGCAATGGGGCGAAAACAAAAAATGGCAACAATTGCCTTATATGTGATTAATGGCAGTAGTGGGGCGAAAACAAAAAATGGCAACAATTGCCTTATATGTGATTAATGACAGCAGTGGGGCGAAAAAAAATGGCAACAATTGCCTTAAATGTGATTAGTGGCAGCAGTGGTGCGTAAACAAAAAATGGCAACAATTGCCTTATATATGATTAACGGCAGCAGTGGGGCAAAAACAAAAAATGGCAACAATTGCCTTATATGTGATTAACGGCAGCAGTGGGGCAAAAACAAAAAATGGGAACAATTGCCTTATATGTGATTAATGGCCGCAGTGGGGCGAAAACAAAAAATGGCAAAAACTGCCTTACATGCGATTAATGGCAGCAGAGGGGCGAAAACGAAAAATGGCAACAATTGCCTTATATGTGATTAATGGCAGCAGTGGGACGAAAACAAAAAATTTCAAAATTGCCTTATATGTGATTAATGGCAGCAGTGGGGCAAAAACAAAAAATGGCAACAATTGCCTTTTTGTGACTAATGGCACCAGTGGGACGAAAACAAAAAATGGCAACAATTGCTTTATATGTGATTAATGGCAGCAGAAGGGTGAAAACAAAAAATGGCAACAATTGCCTTATATGTGATTAATGGCAGCAGTGGGGCGAAGACAAAAAATGGGAACAATTGCCTTATATGCGATTAATGGCAGCAGAGGAACGAAAACAAAAAATGGCAACAATTGCCTTATATGTGATTAATGGCAGTAGTGAAGCGAAAACAAAAAATGGCAACAATTGCCTTAAATGTGATTAGTGGCAGCAGTGGTGCATAAACAAAAAATGGCAACAATTGCCTTATATGTGATTAATGGCAGCAGTGGGGCGAAAAAAAATGGCTACAATTGCCTTATATGTGCTTAATAGCAGTAGAGGGACGAAAACAAAAAATGGCAACAATTGCTTTATATATGATTAATGGCAGCAGTGGGGCAAAAACCATAAATGGCAACAATTGCCTTATATGTGATTAACGGCAGCAGTGGGGCAAAAACAAAAAATGGCAACAATTGCCTTATATGTGATAAATGGCATCAGTGGGGCGAAAACCAAAAATGGCAAAAACTGCCTTACATGCGAATAATGGCAGCAGAGGGGCGAAAACGAAAAATGGCAACAATTGCCTTATATGTGATTAACGGCAGCAGAGGGACGAAAACAATAAATGGCAACAATTGCCTTATATGTGATTAACGGCAGCAGTGGTGAAAAAATGGGCAACAACGTTTATATAAAGAAGGCAGTAGAGAGGACGAAACAAATGGCAACAATTGCTTTATATGACACGCAGCAGGAGCGAAAATTAAAATTACCATATGTGATTACTGCGCAGGGCGAAATGCACGGCAACACCACGAGATGTTATTATCTCAGTAGAGGATGAAAAATGGCAAAAATATTTTACATGTGATTCCATGGCAGGGCGAAAACAAAAATGGGCAAATACCGTTTAGGTGACACTGCAGCAGGGTAAACAAAATGGCAATAATTGTTTAAGGTGATTACCGGCAGCAGAGGGACGAAACGAAAAATGGCCACAATTGCCTTATATGCGATTACCGGCAGCAGAGGGACGAAAACAAAAAATGGCAACTTTTGCATTATATGTGATTATTGGCAGCAGTGGGGCGACAATAAAAAATGGCAACAATTGCCTTATATGTGATTATTGCCAGCAGTGGGGTGAAAACAAAAAATGGCAACAATTGCCTTATATGTGATTAATGACAGCAGTGGTGCGAAAACAAAAAATGGCCACAATTGCCTTATATGCGATTACCGGCAGCAGAGGGACGAAAACGAAAAATGGCAACAATTGCCTTATATGTGATTAATGGCAGCAGTGGGGCGAAAAGAAAAAATGGCAACAATTGCCTTATATGTGATTAATGGCAGCAGTGGGGCGAAAACAAAAAATGGCAACAATTGCCTTATATGCGATTAACGGCAGTAGAGGGACGAAAACAAAAAATGGCAACAATTGCCATATATGTGATTAATGGCAGAAGTGAGGCGAAAACAAAAGATGGCAACAATTGCCTTATATGTGATTAATGGCAGCAGTGGGGCGAAAACAAAAAATGGCAACAATTGCAATGTATGTGATTAATGGCAGCAGAGGAGCGAAAACAAAAAATGGCAATTGCCTTATATGTGATAAATGGCAGCAGATGGATGAAAATAAAAAAATGGCAACAATGCGTTATATGTGATTAATGTCAGCAGAGGGACCAAAACAAAAAATGGCAACAATTGCCTTATATGTGATTAATGGTAGCAGTGGGGCCAAAACAAAAAATGGCAACAATTGCCTTTTATATGATTAACGGCAGCAGAGGGGCGAAAACAAAAACTGGCAACAATTGCCTTATATGTGATTAATGACAGCAGTGGGGCGAAAACAAAAAATGGCAACAATTGCCTTATATGTGATTAATGGCAGCAGTGGGGCGAAAACAAATAATGGCAACAATTGCCTTATATGCGATTAACGCCAGCAGAGGGACGAAAACATAAAATGGCAACAATTGCCTTATATGTGACTAACGGCAGCAGAGGGACGAAAACAAAAAATGGCAACAATTGCCTTATATGTTATTAATGGCAGCAGTGGGGCGAAAACAAAAATTGGCAACAATTGCCTTATATGTGATTAATTACAGCAATGGAGCAAAAACAAAAAATGGTAACAATTGCCTTATATGTGATTAATTACAACAGTGGAGCGAAAACAAAAAATGGCAACAATTGCCTTATATGAGATTAACGGCAGCAGAGGGACGAAAGCAAAAAATGGCAACAATTGCCTTATATGTGATTAATGGCAGCAGAGGGGCGACAATAAAATATGGCAACAATTGCCTTATATATGATTAATGGCAGCAGTGGGGCGAAAACAAAAAATGGCAACAATTGCCTTATATGCGATTACCGGCAGTATAGGGACGAAAACGAAAAATAGCAACAATTGCCTTATATGTGATTAATGACAGCAGTGGGGCGAAAACAAAAAATGGCAACAATTGCCTTATATGTGATTAATGGCAGCAGTCGGGCGAAAACAAAAAATGGCAACAATTGCCTTTATGCGATTAATGGCAGCAGAGGGACGAAAACAAAAAATGGCAACAATTGCCTTATATGTGATTAATGCAGGCAGAGGGGCGAAAACAATAAATGGCAACAATTGCCTTATATGTGATTAATGGTAGCAGTGGGGAGAAAACAAAAAATGGCAACAATTGCCTTATATGCGATTAATGGCAGCAGTGGTGCGAAAACACCAAATGGCAACAATTGCCTATATATGTGATTAATGGCAGCAGTGGGGAGAAAAAAAAATGGGAACAATTGCCTTATATGTGATTAACGGCAGCAGAGGGGCGAAAACAAAAAATGGGAACAATTGCCTTAAATGTGATTAATGGTAGCAGAGGGGCGACAATAAAAAATGGCAACAATGGCCTTATATGTGATTAATGGCAGCAGTGGGGCGAAAACAAAAAATGACAACAATTGCCTTATATGCGATTACCGGCAGCAGAGAGACTAAAACGAAAAATGGCAACAATTGCCTTATATGTGATTAATGGCAGCAGTAGGTCGAAAACAAAAAATGGCAACAATTGCCTTATATGTGATTAATGGCAGCAGTGGGGCGAAAACAAAAAATGGCAACAATTGCCTTATATGTGATTAATGGCAGCAGTGGGGCGAAAACAAAAAAAGGCAACAATTGCCTTATATGCGATTAACGGCAGCAGAGGGACGAAAACAAAAAATGGCAATAATTGCCTTATATGTCATTAATGGCAGCAGTGGGGCGAAAACAAAAAATGGCAACATTTGCCTTATATGTGATTAATGGCAGCAGTGGAGCGAAATAAAATGGCAACAATTACCTTATATGTGATTAATGGCAGCAATGGGGCGAAAACAAAAAATGGCAACAATTGCCTAATATGTGATAAATGGCAGCAGAGCGGCGAAAAAAAAATGGCAGCACTTGCCTTATATGTGATTAATGCAGTAGAGGGCGACAATAAAAAATGGCAACAATTGCCTTATATGTGATTAATGGCAGCAGTGGGGCGAAAACAAAAAATAGCAACAATTGCCTTATATGCGATTACCGGCAGTAGAGAGACGAAAACGAAAAATGGCATCAATTGCCTTATATGTGATTAATGGCAGCAGTGAAGAGAAAACAAAAAATGGCAACAATTGCCTTATATGTGATTAATGGCAGCAGTGGGGCGAAAACAATAAATGGCAGCAAATGGCTTATATCTGATTAACGGCAGCAGAGGGGCGAAAACAAAAATTGGCAACAATTGCCTTACATGCGATTAACGGCAGCAGAGGGACGAAAACAAAAAATGGCAACAATTGCCTAATATGTCATTAATGGCAGCAGTGGGGCGAAAACAAAAAATGGCAACAATTGCCTTATATGTGATTAATGGCAGGAGTGGAGCGAAAAAAAGGCAACAATTGCCTTATATGTATTAATAGCAGCAATGGGGCGAAAACAAAAAATGGCAACAATTGCCTAATATGTGATAAATGGCAGCAGTGGGGCGAAAACAAAAAATGGCAGCAATTGCCTTATATGTGAATAATGGCAACAGTGGGGTGAAAACAAAAAATGGCAACAATTGCCTTATATGTGATTAATGGCAGCAGTGAGCCGAAAACAATAAATGGCAACAATTGCATTATATGCGATTAACGGCGGCAGAGGGACGAAAACAAAAAATGGCAACAATTGCCTTATATGTGGTTGATGGCAGCAGTGGGGTAAAAACCGAAAATGTCAATAATTGCCTTATATGTGAATAATGGCAACAGTGGGGTGAAAACAAAAAATGGCAACAATTGCCTTATATGTGATTAATGGCAGGAGTGGAGCGAAAAAAATGGCAACAATTGCCTTATAGGTAATTAATGGCAGCAATGGGACGAAAACAAAAAATGGCAACAATTGCCTTATATGCGATTAACGGCAGTAGAGGGACGAAAACAAAAAATGGCAACAATTGCCATATATGTGATTAATGGCAGAAGTGAGGCGAAAACAAAAGATGGCAACAATTGCCTTATATGTGATTAATGGCAGCAGTGGGGCGAAAACAAAAAATGGCAACAATTGCAATGTATGTGATTAATGGCAGCAGAGGAGCGAAAAAAAAAATGGCAATTGCCTTATATGTGATAAATGGCAGCAGATGGATGAAAATAAAAAAATGGCAACAATGTGTTATATGTGATTAATGTCAGCAGAGGGACGAAAACAAAAAATGGCAACAATTGCCTTATATGTCATTAATGGCAGCTGAGGGGCGACAATAAAAAATGGCAACAATTGCCTTATATTTGATTAATGGCAGCAGTGGATGGAAAAAATGGCAACAATTGCCTTATATGTGATTAATGACAGCAGTGGGGCGAAAACAAAAAATGGCAACAATTGCCTTATATGTGATTAATGGCAGCAGTGAAGCGAAAACAAATAATGGCAACAATTGCCTTATATGCGATTAACGTCAGCAGAGGGACGAAAACATAAAATGACAACAATTGCCTTATATGTGACTAACGGCAGCAGAGGGACGAAAACAAAAAATGTTATTAATGGCAGCAGTGGGGCGAAAACAAAAAATGGCAACAATTGCCTTATATGTGATTAATTATAGCAATGGAGCGAAAACAAAAAATGGTAACAATTGCCTTATATGTGATTAATTACAACAGTGGAGCGAAAACAAAAAATGGCAACAATTGCCTTATATGAGATTAACGGCAGCAGAGGGACGAAAGCAAAATGGCAACAATTGCCTTATATGTGATTAATGGCAGCAGAGGGGCGATAATAAAAATGGGCAACAATTGCCTTATATGATTAATGGCAGCAGTGGGGCGAAAAAAAAATGGCAACAATTGCCTTATATGATTACCGGCAGTATAGGGACAAAAAACGAAAAAATAGCAACAATTGCCTTATATGTGATTAATGGCAGAAAGTCGGGCGAAAACAAAAAATGGCAAATAATTGCCTTTTATGCGATTAATGGCAGCAGAGGGACGAAAACAAAAAATGGCAACAATTGCCTTATATGTGATTAATGCAGGCAGAGGGGCGAAAACAAAAAATGGCAACAATTGCCTTATATGTGATTAATGGTAGCAGTGGGGAGAAAACAAAAAATGGCAACAATTGCCTTATATGCGATTAATGGCAGCAGTGGTGCGAAAACACCAAATGGCAACAATTGCCTATATATGTGATTAATGGCAGCAGTGGGGAGAAAAAAAAATGGGAACAATTGCCTATATATGTGATTAATGGCAGCAGAGGGGCGACAATAAAAAATGGCAACAATGGCCTTATATGTGATTAACGGCAGCAGAGGGGCGAAAACAAAAAATGGGAACAATTGCCTTAAATGTGATTAATGGTAGCAGAGGGGCGACAATAAAAAATGGCAACAATGGCCTTATATGTGTTTAATGGCAGCAGTGGGGCGAAAACAAAAAATGACAACAATTGCCTTATATGCGATTACCGGCAGCAGAGAGACTAAAACGAAAAATGGCAACAATTGCCTTATATGTGATTAATGGCAGCAGTAGGTCGAAAACAAAAAATGGCAACAATTGCCTTATATGTGATTAATGGCAGCAGTGGGGCGAAAACAAAAAATGGCAACAATTGCCTTATATGTGATTAATGGCAGCAGTGGGGCGAAAACAAAAAAAGGCAACAATTGCCTTATATGCGATTAACGGCAGCAGAGGGACGAAAACAAAAAATGGCAATAATTGCCTTATATGTCATTAATGGCAGCAGTGGGGCGAAAACAAAAAATGGCAACATTTGCCTTATATGTGATTAATGGCAGCAGTGGAGCGAAATAAAATGGCAACAATTACCTTATATGTGATTAATGGCAGCAATGGGGCGAAAACAAAAAATGGCAACAATTGCCTAATATGTGATAAATGGCAGCAGAGCGGCGAAAACAAAAAATGGCAGCACTTGCCTTATATGTGATTAATGCAGTAGAGGGCGACAATAAAAAATGGCAACAATTGCCTTATTTGAGATTAATGGCAGCAGTGGGGCGAAAACAAAAAATAGCAACAATTGCCTTATATGCGATGACCGGCAGTAGAGAGACGAAAACGAAAAATGGCAACAATTGCCTTATATGTGATTAATGGCAGCAGTGAAGCGAAAACAAAAAATGGCAACAATTGCCTTATATGTGATTAACGGCAGCAGAGGGGCGAAAACAAAAAATGGCAACAATTGCCTTATATGTGATTAATGGCAGCAGTGGGGCGAAAACAAAAAAAGGCAACAATTGCCTTATATGCGATTAACGGCAGCAGAGGGACTAAAACAAAAAATGGCAATAATTGCCTTATATGTCATTAATGGCAGCAGTGGGGCGAAAACAAAAAATGGTAACAATTGCCTTATATGTGATTAATGGCAGCAGTGGAGCGAAATAAAATGGCAACAATTACCTTATATGTGATTAATGGCAGCAATGGGGTGAAAACAAAAAATGGCAACAATTGCCTAATATGTGATAAATGGCAGCAGTGGGGCGAAAACAAAAAATGGCAGCAATTCCCTTATATGTGAATAATGGCAACAGTGGGGTGAAAACAAAAAATGGCAACAATTGCCTTATATGTGATTAATGGCAGCAGTGAGGCGAAAACAATAAATGGCAACAATTGCCTTATATGCGATTAACGGCGGCAGAGGGACGAAAACAAAAAATGGCAACAATTGACTAATATGTGATTGATGGCAGCAGTGGGGTAAAAACCGAAAATGGCAACAATTGCCTTATATGTGAATAATGGCAACAGTGGGGTGAAAACAAAAAATGGCAACAATTGCCTTATATGTGATTAATGGCTGGAGTGGAGCGAAAAAAATGGCAACAATTGCCTTATATGTAATTAATGGCAGCAATGGGGCGAAAACAAAAAATGGCAACAATTGCCTTATATGCGATTAACGGCAGCATAGGGACGAAAAAAAAATGACAACAATTGCCTTATATGTGATTAATGGCAGCGGTGGGGCGAAAAAAAAAATGGCAATAATTGCCTTATATATGATCAATGGCAGCAGTGGGACGAAAACAAAAAATGGCAACAATTGCCTTATATGCGATTAACGGCATTAGAGGGACGAAAACAAAAATTGGCAACAATTGCCTTATATGTGATTAATGGCAGCAGTGGGGCGAAAACAAAAAATGGCAACAAATGCCTGTTATGTGATTAATGGCAGCAGTGGGGCCAAAACAAAAAATGGCAACAATTGCCTTTTATATGATTAACGGCAGCAGAAGGGCGAAAACAATAACTGGCAACAATTGCCTTATATGTGATTAATGGCAGTAGTGGGGCGAAAACAAAAAATGGCAACAATTGCTTTATATGCTATTAACGGCAGCAGAGGGACGAAAACAAAAAATGACAACAATTGCCTTATATGTGATTAACGGCAGCAGAGGGACGAAAAAAAATGGCAACAATTGCATTATATGTGATTAATGGCAGCAGAGGGGCGAAAACAAAAAATGACAACAATTGCCTTATATGTGATTATTGGCAGCAGTGGGGCGACAATAAAAAATGGCAACAATTGCCTTATATGTGATTATTGCCAGCAGTGGGGCGAAAACAAAAAATGGCAACAATTGCCTTAAATGTGATTAATGGTAGCAGTGGGGCGAAAACAAAAAGTGGCAACAATTGCTTTATATGTGATTAACGGCAGCAGAGGGACGAAAACAAAAAATGACAACAATTGCCTTAAATGTGATTAACGGCAGCAGAGGGACGAAAACAAAAAATGGCAACAATTGCATTATATGTGATTAATTTCAGCAGAGGGGCGAAAACAAAAAATGGCAACAATTGCCTTATATGTGATTAATGGCAGCAGAGGGGCGATAATAAAAAATGGCAACAATTGCTTTATATGTGAATAATGGCAGCAGAGGGGCGACAATAAAAAATGGCAACAATTGCCTTATATGAGATTAATGGTAGCAGTGGGGCGAAAACAAAAAATGGCAACAATTGACTTATATGTGATTAATGGCAGCAGAGGGGCGAAAACAAAAAATGGCAACAATTGCTTTATATGCGATTAACGGCAGCAGAGGGACGAAAACAAAAAATGACAACAATTGCCATATATATGATTAACGGCAGCAGAGGGACGAAAACAAAAAATGGCAACAAATGCATTATATGTGATTGATGGCAGCAGAGGGGCGAAAACAAAAAATGACAACAATTGCCTTATATATGATTAACGGCAGCAGAGGGACGAAAACAAAAAATGGCAACAAATGCATTATATGTGATTGATGGCAGCAGAGGGGCGAAAACAAAAAATGGCAACAATTGCCTTATATGTGATTAATGGCAGCAGAGGGACGAAAACATAAAATGGCAACAATTGCCTTATATGTGATTAATAGCAGCAGAGGGACGAAAACAAAAAATGGCAACAATTGTCTTATATGCGATTAACGGCAGCAGAGGGACGAAAACAAAAAATTGCAACAATTGCCTTATATGTCATTAATGGCAGCAGTGGGGCGAAAACAAAAAATGGCAACAATTGCCTTATATGCGATTAGCGGCAGCAGAGGGAATAAAACAAAAAATGGCAACAATTGCCTTATATGCGATTAACGGCAGCAGAGGGACGAAAACAAAAAAATGGCAACAATTGCCTTATATGTGATTAATGGCAGCAGTGGGGTAAAAACAGAAAATGGCAACAATTGCCTTATATGTGAATAATGGCAATAGTGGGGTGAAAACAAAAAATGGCAACAATTGCCTTATATGCGATTAACCGCAGCAGAGGATCGAAAACAAAAAATGGCAACAATTGTCTTATATGAGATTAATGGTAGCAGAGGAGCGAAAACAAAAAATGGCAATAATTGCCTTATATGTGATTAATGGCCGTAGTGGGGCGAAAACAAAAAATGGCAACAATTTCCTTATATGTGATTAATTACAGCAGTTGAGCGAAAACAAAAAATGGCAACAATTGCCTTATATGAGATTAATGGTAGCAGTGGGGCGAAAACAAAAAATGGCAACAATTGCCTTATATGCGATTAACCGCAGCAGAGGATCGAAAACAAAAAATGGCAACAATTGTCTTATATGTGATTAATGGCAGTAGTGGGGCGAAAACAAAAAATGGCAACAATTGCCTTTTATGTGATTAATGGCAAGTGTGGGGCGAAAAAAATGGCAACTATTGCTTTATATGCTATTAACGCAGAGGGACGAAAACAAAAATGACAACAATTGCCTTATATGTGATTAACGGCAAGCAGAGGGACGAAAAAATGGCAAATAATTGCATTATATGTGATTACGGCAGCAGAGGGGCGAAACAAATAATGGCAAATAATTGCCTTATATGCGCATTAATGGCAGCAGTGGGGCGAAAACAAAATGGCAACAATTGCCTTAAATGTGATTAATGGCAGCAATGGGGCGAAAACAAAAAATGGCAACAATTGCCTTATATGTGATTAATGGCAGTAGTGGGGCGAAAACAAAAAATGGCAACAATTGCCTGAAATGTGATTAGTGGCAGCAGTGGTGCGTAAACAAAAAATGGCAACAATTGCCTTATATGTGATTAATGGCAGCAATGGCGCGAAAACAAAAAATGGCAACAATTGCCTTATATGTTCTTAATGGCAGTAGAGGGACGAAAACAAAAAATGGCAACAATTGCCTTATATATGATTAACGGCAGCAGTGGGGCAAAAACAAAAAATGGCAACAATTGCCTTATATGTGATTAATGGCCGCAGTGGGGCGAAAACAAAAAATGGCAAAAACTGCCTTACATGCGATTAATGGCAGCAGAGGGGCGAAAACGTAAAATGGCAACAATTGCCTTATATGTGATTAACGGCAGCAGAGGGACGAAAACAAGAAATGGCAAAAATTGCCTTATATGTGATTAATGGCAGCAGTGGGACGAAAACAAAAAAGGGCAACATTTGCCTTATATGTGATTAATGGCAGCAGTGGGGCGAAAACAAAAAATGGCAACAATTGCCTTATATGTGACTAATGGCAGCAGTGGGACGAAAACAAAAAATGGCAACAATTACTTTATATGTGATTAATGGCAGCAGAAGGGTGAAAACAAAAAATGGCAACAATTGCCTTATATGTGATTAATGGCAGCAGTGGGACGAAAACAAAAAATGGCAACAATTGCCTTATATGTGATTAATGGCAGCAGTGAAGCGAAAACAAAAAATGGCAACAATTGCCCTAAATGTGATTAGTGGCAGCAGTGGTGCGTAAAGAAAAAATGGCAACAATTGCCTTATATGTGATTAATGGCAGCAGTGGGGCGAAAAAAAAATGGCAACAATTGCCTTATATGTGCTTAATGGCAGTAGAGGGACGAAAACAAAAAATGGCAACAATTGCCTTATATATGATTAACGGCAGCAGTGGGGCAAAAACAAAAAATTGCAACAATTGCCTTATATGTGATTAATGGCAGTAGTGGGGCAAAAACAAAAAATGGCAACAATTGCCTTATATGTGATAATGGCCGCAGTGGGGCGAAAACAAAAAATGGTAAAAACTGCCTTACATGCGATTAATGGCAGCAGAGGGGCGAAAACGAAAAATGGCAACAATTGCCTTATGTGTGATTAACGGCAGCAGAGGAACGAAAACAAGAAATGGCAACAATTGCCTTATATGTGATTAATGGCAGCAGTGGGACGAAAACAAAAAATGGCAACAATTGCCTTATATGTGATTAATGGCAGCAGTGGCGCGAAAACAAAAAATGGCAACAATTGCCTTATATGTGACTAATGGCAGCAGTGGGACGAAAACAAAAAATGGCAACAATTGCTTTATATGTGATTAATGGCAGCAGAAGGGTGAAAACAAAAAATGGCAACAATTGCCTTATATGTGATTAATGGCAGCAGTGGGGCGAAAACAAAAAATGGCAACAATTGCCTTATATGCGATTAATGGCAGCAGAGGAACGAAAACAAAAAATGGCAACAATTGCCTTATATGTGATTAATGGCAGCAGTGAAGCGAAAACAAAAAATGGCAACAATTGCCTTAAATGTGATTAGTGGCAGCAGTGGTGCGTAAACAAAAAATGGCAACAATTGCCTTATATGTGATTAATGGCAGCAGTGGGGCGAAAAAAAAATGGCAACAATTGCCTTATATGTGCTTAATGGCAGTAGAGGGACGAAAACAAAAAATGGCAACAATTGCCTTATATATGATTAATGGCAGCAGTGGGGCAAAAACCATAAATGGCAACAATTGCCTTATATGTGATTAACGGCAGCAGTGGAGCAAAAACAAAAAATGGCAACAATTGCCTTATATGTGATAAATGGCAGCATTGGGGCGAAAACCAAAAATGGCAAAAACTGCCTTACATGCGATTAATGGCAGCAGAGGGGCGAAAACGAAAAATGGCAACAATTGCCTTATATGTGATTAACGGCAGGAGAGGGACGAAAACAAAAAATGGCAACAATTGCCTTATATGTGATTAACGGCAGCAGTGGTACGTAAACAAAAAATGGCAACAATTGCCTTATATGTGATTAATGGCAGCAGTGGGGCGAAAACAAAAAATGGCAACAATTGCCTTATATGTGCTTAATGGCAGTAGAGGGACGAAAACAAAAAATGGCATCAATTGCCTTATATGTGATTAACCGCAGCAGTGGGGCAAAAACAAAATGGCAACAATTGCCTTATATGTGATTAATGGCAGCAGTGGGGCAAAAACAAAAAATGGCAAAAATTGCCTTATATGTGATTAATGGCAGCAGTGGGGCGAAAACAAAAAATGGCAACAATTGCCTTATATGCTATTACCCTCAGTAGAGGGACGAAAAAAAATGGCAAAAATTGCCTTATATGTGATTCATGGCAGCAGTTGGGCGAAAACAAAAAATGGCAACAATTGCCTTATATGTGATTAACTGCAGCAGTGGGGTGAAAACAAAAAATGGCAACAATTGCCTTATATGTGATTACCGGCAGCAGAGGGACGAAAACGAAAAATGGCCACAATTGCCTTATATGCTATTACCGGCAGCAGAGGGACGAAAACAAAAAATCGCACCTTTTGCATTATATGTGATTATTGGCAGCAGTGGGGCGACAATAAAAAATGGCAACAATTGCCTTATATGTGATTATTGGCAGCAGTAGGGCGAAAACAAAAAATGGCAACAAATACCTTTTATGTGATTAATGGCAACAGTGGGGCCAAAACAAAAAATGGCAACAATTGCCTTTTATATGATTAACGGCAGCAGAGGGGCGAAAACAAAAACTGGCAACAATTGCGTTATATGTGATTAATGGCAGCAGTGGGGCAAAAACAAAAAATGGCAACAATTGCTTTATATGCTATTAACCGCAGCAGAGGGACGAAAACAAAAAATCACAACAATTGCCTTATATGTGATTAACGGCAGCAGAGGGACGAAAAAAAAATGGCAACAATTGCAATATATGTGATTAATGGCAGCAGAGGGGCGAAAACAAAAAATGGCAACAATTGCCTTATGTGCGATTAATGGCAGCAGTTGGGCGAAAACAAAAAATGGCAACAATTGCCTTATATGCTATTAATAGGAAGAGAGGGACGAAAACAAAAAATGGCAACAATTGCCTTAAATGTGATTAATGGCAGCAGTGGGGCGTAAACGAAAAACGGCAACAATTGCCTTATATGTGATTAATGGCAGCAGAGGGGCGAAAACAAAAAATGGCAACAATTGCCTTATATGTGATTAATGGCAGTAGTGGGGCGAAAACAAAAAATGGCAACAATTGCCTTATATGTGATTAATGGCAGCAGTGGGGCGAAAACAAAAAATTGCAACAATTGCCTTAAATGTGATTAATGGCAGCAATGGTGCGAAAACAAAAAATGGCAACAATTGCTTTATATGTGATTAATGGCAGCAGTGGGACGAAAACAAAAAATGGCAACAATTGCCTTATATGTGACTAATGGCAGCAGTGGGGCGAAAACAAAAATGGCAACAATTGCCTTATATGTGACTAATGGCAGCAGTGGGACGAAAACAAAAAATGGCAACAATTGCTTTATATGTGATTAATGGCAGCAGAAGGGTGAAAAAAATGGCATCAATTGCCTTATATGTGACTAATGGCAGCAGTGGGACGAAAACAAAAAATGGCAACAATTGCTTTATATGTGATTAATGGCAGCAGAAGGGTGAAAACAAAAAATGGCAACAATTGCCTTATATGTGATTAATGGCAGCAGTAGGGCGAAAACAAAAAATGGCAACAATTGCCTTATATGCGATTAATGGCAGCAGAGGAACGAAAACAAAAAATGGCAACAATTGCCTTATATGTGATTAATGGCAGCAGTGAAGCAAAAACAAAAAATGGGAACAATTGCCTTAAATGTGATTAGTGGCAGCAGTGGTGCGTAAACAAAAAATGGCAACAATTGCCTTATATGTGATTAATGGCAGTAGTGGGGCGAAAAAAATGGCAACAATTGCCTTATATGTGCTTAATGGCAGTAGAGGGACGAAAACAAAAAATGGCAACAATTGCCTTATATATGATTAATGGCAGCAGTGGGGCAAAAACCATAAATGGCAACAATTGCCTTATATGTGATTGACGGCAGCAGTGGGGCAAAAACAAAAAATGGCAACAATTGCATTATATGTGATAAATGGCAGCAGTGGGGCGAAAACCAAAAATGGCAAAAACTGCCTTACATGCGATTAATGGCAGCAGAGGGGCGAAAACGAAATATGGCAACAATTGCCTTACATGTGATTAACGGCAGCAGAGGGACGAAAACAATAAATGGCAACAATTGCCTTATATGTGATTAACGGCAGCAGTGGTACGTAAACAAAAAATGGCAACAATTGCCTTATATGTGCTTAATGGCAGTAGAGGGACGAAAACAAAAAATGGCAACAATTGCCTTATATGTGATTAACGGCAGCAGTGGGGCAAAAACAAAATGGCAACAATTGCCTTATATGTGATTAATGGCAGCAGTGGGGCGAAAACAAAAAATGGCAACAATTGCCTTATATGCTATTACCCTCAGTAGAGGGACGAAAAAAAATTGGCAAAAATTGCCTTATATGTGATTCATGGCAGCAGTGGGGCGAAAACAAAAAATGGCAACAATTGCCTTATATGTGATTAATTGCAGCACTGGGGCGAAAACAAAAAATGGCAACAATTGCCTTATATGTGATTACCGGCAGCAGAGGGACGAAAACGAGAAATGGCCACAATTGCCTTATATGCGATTACCGGCAGCAGAGGGACGAAAACAAAAAATGGCAACTTTTGCATTATATGTGATTATTGGCAGCAGTGGGGCGACAATAAAAAATGGCAACAATTTCCTTATATGTGATTATTGCCAGCAGTGGGGCGAAAACAAAACATGGCAACAATTGCCTTATATGTGATTAATGACAGCAGTGGTGCGAAAACAAAAAATGGCAACAATTGCCTTATATGTGATTAATGGCAGCAGTGGGGCGAAAACAAAAAATGGCAACAATTGCCTTATATGTGACTAATGGCAGCAGTGGGACGAAAACAAAAAATGGCAACAATTGCTTTATATGTGATTAATGGCAGCAGAAGGGTGAAAACAAAAAATGGCAACAATTGCCTTATATGTGACTAATGGCAGCAGTGGGACGAAAACAAAAAATGGCAACAATTGCTTTATATGTGATTAATGGCAGCAGAAGGGTGAAAACAAAAAATGGCAACAATTGCCTTATATGTGATTAATGGCAGCAGTAGGGCGAAAACAAAAAATGGCAACAATTGCCTTATATGCGATTAATGGCAGCAGAGGAACGAAAACAAAAAATGGCAACAATTGCCTTATATGTGATTAATGGCAGCAGTGAAGCAAAAACAAAAAATGGGAACAATTGCCTTAAATGTGATTAGTGGCAGCAGTGGTGCGTAAACAAAAAATGGCAACAATTGCCTTATATGTGATTAATGGCAGTAGTGGGGCGAAAAAAATGGCAACAATTGCCTTATATGTGCTTAATGGCAGTAGAGGGACGAAAACAAAAAATGGCAACAATTGCCTTATATATGATTAATGGCAGCAGTGGGGCAAAAACCATAAATGGCAACAATTGCCTTATATGTGATTGACGGCAGCAGTGGGGCAAAAACAAAAAATGGCAACAATTGCATTATATGTGATAAATGGCAGCAGTGGGGCGAAAACCAAAAATGGCAAAAACTGCCTTACATGCGATTAATGGCAGCAGAGGGGCGAAAACGAAATATGGCAACAATTGCCTTACATGTGATTAACGGCAGCAGAGGGACGAAAACAATAAATGGCAACAATTGCCTTATATGTGATTAACGGCAGCAGTGGTACGTAAACAAAAAATGGCAACAATTGCCTTATATGTGCTTAATGGCAGTAGAGGGACGAAAACAAAAAATGGCAACAATTGCCTTATATGTGATTAACGGCTGCAGTGGGGCAAAAACAAAATGGCAACAATTGCCTTATATGTGATTAATGGCAGCAGTGGAGCGAAAACAAAAAATGGCAAAAATTGCCTTATATGTGATTAATGGCAGCAGTGGGGAGAAAACAAAAAATGGCAACAATTGCCATATATGCTATTACCCTCAGTAGAGGGACGAAAAAAAAATGGCAAAAATTGCCTTATATGTGATTCATGGCAGCAGTGGGGCGAAAACAAAAAATGGCAACAATTGCCTTATATGTGATTAATTGCAGCAGTGTTGCGAAAACAAAAAATGGCAACAATTGCCTTATATGTGATTACCGGCAGCAGAGGGACGAAAACGAAAAATGGCCACAATTGCCTTATATGCGATTACCGGCAGCAGAGGGACGAAAACAAAAAATGGCAACTTTTGCATTATATGTGATTATTGGCAGCAGTGGGGCGACAATAAAAAATGGCAACAATTTCCTTATATGTGATTATTGCCAGCAGTGGTGCGAAAACAAAAAATGGCCACAATTGCCTTATATGCGATTACCGGCAGCAGAGGGACGAAAACGAAAAATGGCAACAATTGCCTTATATGTGATTAATGGCAGCAGTGGGGCGAAAACAAAAAATGGCAATAATTGCCTTATATGTGATTAATGGCAGCAGGGGCGAAAAAACAAAAAATGGCAACAATTGCCTTATATGCTTATTGGCTAACGCAGAGGGACGAAAACAAAATGAAGTAACAATTGCCATATATGCATTTAATGGCAGAAGGAGGCGAAAACAAAAAGATGGCAAATAATTGCCTTATATGTGATTATTAATGGCAGCAGTGGGCGAAACAAAAAATGGCAACAATTGCAATGTATGTGATTAAATGGCAGCAGAGCTGAAAACAAAATGGCAATTGCCTTATATGTGATAAATGGCAGCAGATGGATGAAAATAAAAAAATGGCAACAATGCGTTATATGTGATTAATGTCAGCAGAGGGACGAAAACAAAAAATGGCAACAATTGCCTTATATGTGATTAATGGCAGCTGAGGGGCGACAATAAAAAATGGCAACAATTGCCTTATATTTGATTAATGGCAGCAGTGGATAGAAAAAATTGCAACAATTGCCTTATATGTGATTTATGACAGCAGTGGGGCGAAAACAAAAAATGGCAACAATTGCCTTATATGTGATTAATGGCAGCAGTGGGGCGAAAACAAATAATGGCAACAATTGCCTTATATGCGATTAACGCCAGCAGAGGGACGAAAACATAAAATGGCAACAATTGCCTTATATGTGACTAACGGCAGCAGAGGGACGAAAATAAAAAATGGCAACAATTGCCTTATATGTTATAAATGGCAGCAGTGGGGCGAAAACAAAAAATGGCAACAATTGCCTTATATGTGATTAATTACAGCAATGGAGCGAAAACAAAAAATGGTAACAATTGCCTTATATGTGATTAATTACAACAGTGGAGCGAAAACAAAAAATGGCAACAATTGCCTTATATGAGATTAACGGCAGCAGAGGGACGAAAGCAAAAAATGGCAACAATTGCCTTATATGTGATTAATGGCAGCAAAGGGGCGACAATAAAAAATGGCAACAATTGCCTTATATGCGATTACCGGCAGTATAGGGACGAAAACGAAAAATAGCAACAATTGCTTTATATGTGATTAATGACAGCAGTGGGGCGAAAACAAAAAATGGCAACAATTGCCTTATATGTGATCAATGGCAGCAGTCGGGCGAAAACAAAAAATGGCAACATTTGCCTTTATGCGATTAATGGCAGCAGAGGGACGAAAACAAAAAATGGCAACAATTGCCTTATATGTGATTAATGCAGGCAGAGGGGCGAAAACAATAAATGGCAACAATTGCCTTATATGTGATTAATGGTAGCAGTGGGGAGAAAACAAAAAATGGCAACAATTGCCTTATATGCGATTAATGGCAGCAGTGGTGCGAAAACACCAAATGGCAACAATTGCCTATATATGTGATTAATGGCAGCAGTGAGGAGAAGAAAAAAATGGGAACAATTGCCTTATATGTGATTAACGGCAGCAGAGGGGCGAAAACAAAAAATGGGAAAAATTGCCTTAAATGTGATTAATGGTAGCAGAGGGGCGACAATAAAAATGGGAAACAATTGGCCTGCGGACGCACGTAGCAGAGGGGCGACAATAAAAATGGCAAAACAAATTTATCTTATATGTGATTAATGGCAGCAGGGCGAAACAAAAATGACAAATGAATTGCCTTATATGCGATTATCGGGCAAGCAGAGAGACTAAAAACGAAAAAATGGCAACAATTGCCTGGTATATGTGATTAATGGCAGCAGTAGGTCGAAAACAAAAAATGGCAACAATTGCCTTATATGTGATTAATGGCAGTAGTGGGGCGAAAACAAAAAATGGCAACAATTGCCTTATATGTGATTAATGGCAGCAGTGGGGCGAAAACAAAAATAGGCAACAATTGCCTTATATGCGATTAACGGCAGCAGAGGGACGAAAACAAAAAATGGCAATAATTGCCTAATATGTCATTAATGGCAGCAGTGGGGCGAAAACAAAAAATGGCAACATTTGCCTTATATGTGATTAATGGCAGCAGTGGAGCGAAATAAAATGGCAACAATTACCTTATATGTGATTAATGGCAGCAATGGGGCGAAAACAAAAAATGGCAACAATTGCCTAATATGTGATAAATGGCAGCAGAGCGGCGAAAACAAATAATGGCAGCACTTGCCTTATATGTGATTAATGCAGTAGAGGGCGACAATAAAAAATGGCAACAATTGCCTTATATGTGATTAATGGCAGCAGTGGGGCGAAAACAAAAAATAGCAACAATTGCCTTATATGCGATTACCGGCAGTAGAGAGACGAAAACGAAAAATGGCATCAATTGCCTTATATGTGATTAATGGCAGCAGTGAAGAGAAAACAAAAAATGGCAACAATTGCCTTATATGTGATTAATGGCAGCAGTGGGGCGAAAACAATAAATGGCAGCAAATGGCTTATATCTGATTAACGGCAGCAGAGGGGCGAAAACAAAAATTGGCAACAATTGCCTTACATGCGATTAACGGCAGCAGAGGGACGAAAACAAAAAATGGCAACAATTGCCTAATATGTCATTAATGGCAGCAGTGGGGCGAAAACAAAAAATGGCAACAATTGCCTTATATGTGATTAATGGCAGGAGTGGAGCGAAAAAAAGGCAACAATTGCCTTATATGTATTAATAGCAGCAATGGGGCGAAAACAAAAAATGGCAACAATTGCCTAATATGTGATAAATGGCAGCAGTGGGGCGAAAACAAAAAATGGCAGCAATTGCCTTATATGTGAATAATGGCAACAGTGGGGTGAAAACAAAAAATGGCAACAATTGCCTTATATGTGATTAATGGCAGCAGTGAGCCGAAAACAATAAATGGCAACAATTGCATTATATGCGATTAACGGCGGCAGAGGGACGAAAACAAAAAATGGCAACAATTGCCTTATATGTGGTTGATGGCAGCAGTGGGGTAAAAACCGAAAATGTCAATAATTGCCTTATATGTGAATAATGGCAACAGTGGGGTGAAAACAAAAAATGGCAACAATTGCCTTATATGTGATTAATGGCAGGAGTGGAGCGAAAAAAATGGCAACAATTGCCTTATAGGTAATTAATGGCAGCAATGGGACGAAAACAAAAAATGGCAACAATTGCCTTATATGCGATTAACGGCAGTAGAGGGACGAAAACAAAAAATGGCAACAATTGCCATATATGTGATTAATGGCAGAAGTGAGGCGAAAACAAAAGATGGCAACAATTGCCTTATATGTGATTAATGGCAGCAGTGGGGCGAAAACAAAAAATGGCAACAATTGCAATGTATGTGATTAATGGCAGCAGAGGAGCGAAAACAAAAAATGGCAATTGCCTTATATGTGATAAATGGCAGCAGATGGATGAAAATAAAAAAATGGCAACAATGTGTTATATGTGATTAATGTCAGCAGAGGGACGAAAACAAAAAATGGCAACAATTGCCTTATATGTCATTAATGGCAGCTGAGGGGCGACAATAAAAAATGGCAACAATTGCCTTATATTTGATTAATGGCAGCAGTGGATGGAAAAAATGGCAACAATTGCCTTATATGTGATTAATGACAGCAGTGGGGCGAAAACAAAAAATGGCAACAATTGCCTTATATGTGATTAATGGCAGCAGTGAAGCGAAAACAAATAATGGCAACAATTGCCTTATATGCGATTAACGTCAGCAGAGGGACGAAAACATAAAATGACAACAATTGCCTTATATGTGACTAACGGCAGCAGAGGGACGAAAACAAAAAATGTTATTAATGGCAGCAGTGGGGCGAAAACAAAAAATGGCAACAATTGCCTTATATGTGATTAATTATAGCAATGGAGCGAAAACAAAAAATGGTAACAATTGCCTTATATGTGATTAATTACAACAGTGGAGCGAAAACAAAAAATGGCAACAATTGCCTTATATGAGATTAACGGCAGCAGAGGGACGCTGGTAAAATGGCAACAATTGCCTTATATGTGATTAATGCGCAGAGGCTTACAATAAAATGGCAACAATTGGGTTTTATATATGATTAATGCAGCAGGGGGCGAAAAAAATGGCAACAATTGCCTTATATGCCATTACCGGCAGTATAGGGATCAAAACTAGTGTAACAGCGCAACATCAATTGCCTTATATGTGATTAATGCCAGCAGTGGGGCGAAAACAAAAAATGGCAACAATTGCCTTCTATGCGATTAATGGCAGCAGAGGGACGAAAACAAAAAATGGCAACAATTGCCTTATATGTGATTAATGGCAGCAGAGTGGCGAAAACAAAAAAAGGCAACAACTGCCTCATATGTGATTAATGGCAGCAGAGGGGCAAAAACAAAAAATGGCAACAATTGCCTTATATGTGATTAATGGCAGCAGAGGGGCGACAATAAAAAATGGCAACAATTGCCTTATATGTGATTTTCACGCGCGTTTTAAAAACACCAATGGCAACAATTGCCTTATATGTGATTAATGGCAGCAGAGGGGCGAAAACGAAAAAAGGCAACAATTGCTTTATATGTGATTAATGGTAGCAGAGGGGCGACAATAAAAAATGGCAACAATTCCCTTATATGTGATTAATGGCAACAGTGGGGCGAAAACAAAAAATGGCAACAATTGCCTTATATGCGATTACCGGCAGCAGAGGGACGAAAATGAAAAATGGCAACAATTGCCTTATATGCGATTAATGGCAGCAGTGGGGCGAAAACAAAAAATGGCAACAATTGCCTTATATGTGATTAATGGCAGCAGTGGGGCGAAAACAAAAAATGGCAACAATTGCCTTATATGTGATTAATGGCAGCAGTAGGGCGAAAACAAAAAAAGGCAACAATTGCCTTAAATGCGATTAACGGCAGCAGAGGGATGAAAACAAAAAATGGCAATAATTGCCTTATATGTCATTAATGGCAGCAGTGGGGCGAAAACAAAAAATGGCAACATTTGCCTTATATGTGATTAATGGCAGTAGTGGAGCGAGTTAAAATGGCAACAATTACCTTATATGTGATTAATGGCAGCAATGGGGCGAAAACAAAATTGGCAACAATTGCCTTATATGTGATTAACGGCAGACAGGGACGAAAAATGACAATTGCCTTATATGTGATTAATGGCAGCAATGGGGCGAAAACAAAAAATGGCAACAATTGCCTTATATGCCATTAACGGCATTAGAGGGACGAAAAAAAAAATGGCAACAATTGCCTTATATGTGACTAATGGCAGCAGTGGGGCGAAATAAAAAATGGCAACAAATGCCTTTTATGTGATTAATGGCAGCAGTGGGGCCAAAACAAAAAATGGCAACAATTGCCTTTTATATGATTAACGGCAGTAGAGGGGCGAAAACAAAAACTGGCAACAATTGCCTTATATATGATTAATGGCAACAGTGGGACGAAAACAAAAAATGGCAACAATTGCCTTATATGCGATTAACGGCATTAGAGGGACGAAAACAAAAAATGACAACAATTGCCTTATATGTGATTAACGGCAGCAGAGGGACGAAAAAAAAATGGCAACAATTGCATTATATGTGATTAATAGCAGCAGAGGGGCGAAAACAAAAAATGGCAACAATTGCCTTATATGCGATTAATGGCAGGAGTGGGGCGAAAACAAAAAATGGCAACAATTGCCTCATATGCTATTAATGGCAGCAGAGGGATGAAAACAAAAAATGGCAACAATTGCCTTAAATGTGATTAATGGCAGCAGTGGGGCGAAAATGAAAAACGGCAACAATTGCCTTATATGTGATTAATGGCAGCAGAGGGGCGACAATAAAAAATGGCAACAATTGCCTTATATGTGATTAATGGCAGCAATGGGGCGAAAACAAAAAATGGCAACAATTGCCTTATATGTGATTAATGGCGGCCTGAGGGACGAAAACAAAAAATGGCAACAATTACCTTATATGTGATTAATGGCAGCAGTGGGGCGAAAACAAAAAATGGCAACAATTACCTTATATGCTATTAATGGCAGCAGAGTGACGAAAACAAAAAATGGCAAAAATTGCCTTATATGTGATTAATGGCAGCAGATGGACGAAAATAAAAAAAATGGCAACAATTGCCTTATATGCGATTAACGGCAGCAGAGGGACGAAAACAAAAAATGGCAACAATTACATTATATGTGATTAACAGCAGCAAAGGGGTGAAAACAAAAAATGGCAACAATTGCCTTATATGTGATTAATGGCTGCAGTGGGGCGAAAATAAATAATGGCAACTATTGCTTTATATGCGATTAACTGACAGCAGAGGGACGAAAACAAAAAATGACAACAATTGCCTTGTATGCGATTACCGGCAGCAGAGGGACGAAAACTAAAAATGGCAACAATTGCCTTATATGTGATTAATGGCAGCAGAGGGACGAAAACAAAAAATGGCCACAATTGCCTTATATGGGATTACCGGCAGCAGAGGGACGAAAACGAAAAATGGCAACAACTGCCTTATATGTGATTAATGGCAGTAGTGGGGCGAAAACAAAAAATGGCAACAATTGCCTTATATGTGATTAATGGCAGCAGATGGACGAAAAAAAAAGGCAACAATTGCCTTTATATGTAATTAATGGCAGCAGAGAGGGGCGAAAAAAAAAATGGCAACAATTACCTTATACGTGATTAACGGCAGCAAAGGGGTGAAAATAAAAATTGCAACAATTGGCTTATATGTGATTAACGGCAGCAGAGGGACGAAAACAAAAAATGGCCACAATTGCCTTATATGTGATTACCGGCAGCAGAGGGACGAAAACAAAAAATGGCCACAATTGCCTTATATGGGATTACCGGCAGCAGAGGGACGAAAACAAAAAATGGCAACAATTGCCTTATATGTGATTAACGGCAGCAGAGGGACGAAAACAAAAAATGGCCACAATTGCCTTATATGGGATTACCGACAGCAGAGGGACGAAAACAAAAAATGGCAACAATTGCCTTATATGTGATTAACGGCAGCAAAGGGGTGAAAACAAAAAATGGCAACAATTGCCTTATATGTGATTAACGGCAGCAGAGGGAAGAAAACAAAAAATGACAACAATTGCCTTATATGTAATTAATGGCTGCAGTGGGGCGAAAATAAATAATGGTAACTATTGCTTTATATGCGATTAACGGCAGCAGAGGGACGAAGACAAAAAATGACAACAATTGCCTTATATGTGATTAACGGCAGCAGAGGGACGAAAACAAAAAATGGCAACAATTGCCTTATATGTAATTAATGGCAGCAGAGGGGCGAAAAAAAATGGCAACAATTACCTTATATGGGATTAACGGCAGCAGAGGAACGAAAACAAAACATGGCAACAATTGCCTTATATGTGATTAATGGCAGCAGTGGGGCGAAAATGCAATGGCAAACGATTGCTATATATGTGATTACGGCAGCAGTGGGCGAAACAAAAATGGCAACAATTACCTAATATGAGATTACTGGCAGTAGAGGGACGAAAAACAAAAATGGCAACATTAGCCTTATATGTGATTAATGGCAGCAGTAAGGAAACAAAATGGCAACAATTGCCTAATATGTGATAAATGGCAGCAGTGGGGCGAAAACAAAAAATGGCAGCAATTGCCTTATATGTGAATAATGGCAACAGTGGGGTGAAAACAAAAAATGGCAACAATTGCCTGATATGTGATTAATGGCAGCAGTGAGGCGAAAACAATAAATGGCAACAATTGCCTTATATGCGATTAACGGCGGCAGAGGGACGAAAACAAAAAATGGCAACAATTGCCTAATATGTGATTGATGGCAACAATTGCCTAATATGTGATTGATGGCAGCAGTGGGGTAAAAACCGAAAATGGCAACAATTGCCTTATATGTGAATAATGGCAACAGTGGGGTGAAAACAAAAAATGGCAACAATTGCCTTATATGTGATTAATGGCAGGAGTGGAGCGAAAAAAATGGCAACAATTGCCTTATATGTAATTATTGGCAGCAATTGGGCGAAAACAAAAAATGGCAACAATTGCCTTATATGCGATTAACGGCAGCATAGGGACGAAAAAAAATGACAACAATTGCCTTATATGTGATTAATGGCAGCAGTGGGGCGTAAAAAAATGGCAACAATTGCCTTATATATGATTAATGGCAGCAGTGGGACGAAAACACAAAATGGCAACAATTGCCTTATATGTGACTAATGGCAGCAGTGGGGCGAAAACAAAAAATGGCAACAAATGCCTTTTATGTGATTAATGGCAGCAGTAGGGCCAAAACAAAAAATGGCAACAATTGCCTTTTATATGATTAACGGCAGTAGAGGGGCGAAAACAAAAACTGGCAACAATTGCCTTATATGTGAATAATGGCAGCAGTGGGGCGAAAACAAAAAATGGCAACAATTGCTTTATATGCTATTAACCGCAGCAGAGGGACAAAAACAAAAAATGACAACAATTGCCTTATATGTGATTAACGGCAGCAGAGGGACGAAAAAAAAAGGCAACAATTGCATTATATGTGATTAATGGCAGCAGAGGGGCGAAAACAAAAAATGGCAACAATTGCCTTATATGCGATTAATGGCAGCAGTGGGGCGAAAACAAAAAATGGCAACAATTGCCTTATTTGTGATTAATGGCAGCAGTGGGGCGAAAACAGAAAATGGCAACAATTGCCTTATATGCGATTAATGGCAGCAGAGGGACGAAAGCGAAAAATGGCAACAATTGCCTTATATGTGATTAATGGCAGCAGTCGGGTGAAAACAAAAAATGGCAACAGTTGCCTTATATGTGATTAATGGCAGCAGTGGGGCGAAAACAAAAAATGGCAACAATTGCCTTATATGTGATTAATGGCAGCAGAGGGGCGACAATAAAAAATGGCAACAATTGCCTTATATGTGATTAATGGCAGCAATGGGGCGAAAACATAAAATGGCAACAATTGCCTTATATGTGATTAATGGCAGTAGTGGGGCGAAAACAAAAAATGGCAACAATTGCCTTATATGCTATTAATGGCAGCAGAGGGACGAAAACAAAAAATGGCAACAATTGC
>NW_024745330.1:0-54797 GCF_018991925.1 Homarus americanus | reverse complement strand
CCTGAGGGCCAGTAATCTGCCCTCTGCCTCGGAACCAGCCTCCATCCCCGTATGCCGACCCATCTCTTCTACTAACGTAAGTGTTAAACCTAACCTTTATTTTTCCTAACCTAACCTCTTCTATATTAATTGTGTGTGCATACCATCATGAAGTTAAGATAATATTCTTACTACAACATAGTTTTGTGTCGTCAAAAAGTGGAGTTTGGGGGTCGGGCCAGTCTCTATTGGAATTAATCCCATATGTTCTGTTGTTCACGTTACGCGGTACCCTGTGGGTTCAATTGACCGCATAAATCGGGGTACTACTGTAAACACTTTTTAATGTGAAAAAAGCATAAATTTCATCAACATATTTACTGTACTCACTTTGTACTCAAATGTACTACACTAAAGGACTAAATGTTTACCTCTTGTACAACTATGTGATGTTTATACTCAAATTATTCACGGTCTTACAATGATTCCATCAATACAAGTTATAGTCTGTTAAGTTTAATCTGTCACATTTTATAAGATAAAAACTTTAAGCCTCACACCACCTTCACCCTGGCTGGGGGTGATTCTTAGGGAGGCTTCTTTGACCAGAGCCACAAATTTTTTGTTCGAATCTTCCAAAATCTGGATTTACCGGGTCCAGATGAGTGAGGGTTGACTGTACAGTATTGTGTGTGTATGTCTACACACACAATACAGGTAAAGGAAATTACTGTCTCTTGAATGAGTGGCTCCCTGTCCTGACCACGAAAATACCAGCAACTTTAAAACTACCCACAGACATTCTTGGGTACATCCAGGGTGTCATCCGCTAATAATAAAGGACCGCGAAGTAAAAGTCTACAAATTATCCGGGCTTACTGTACTGTACACTGGTGATGAGTTACTGTACTTACTCTCTTTCTCACACCAGAGAGCATGTTGAAGAATGTGTGGCCGTGGTCATTCCAGCGGAGAGACAGCAGACCACCGTCCATGGTTGTGGCTGCTTCCTGAAATAAGGAGAATTGTATACAATCAACCCATCAAAGTGAATATACCATGAATACTGTATCAACACAAAGAGCCCACCTGTACGATACACTCCCGAAGTCCCTCACATAAACCCAATTCTCATATATCAAATAACTTACTTAGTTAAATGAAAAAAATTCAGATGTGTTCCTTCATTTACACACAATTGCAGGATCTCAATTGTTTCTCTTACTATTGACAACACAACACAACACAACACAACACAACATACATATATTATTTCTCACTCCTGATCGTTTTTTGTTTGTGGTTCTTTATTATTATTATTATTATTATTATTACAGTGTTGTTATTATTGTTATTATTATTGTTATCATTATTATTACAGTGTTGTTATTATTGTTATCATTATTATTAGTGTTATTATTGTTATTATTATTATTTTATTATGTTATTTTCAATTGGGTGTTTTTTATTATAAATTTGACTTACTATGAATTATTATTATTATTATTATTATTATTATTATTATTATTATTATTACATTTTCGCCCACAGGTCCTGATGTGGGTCAGTGACCTGTGCTCGGGTGGGTTAATACCCGTAAAAAAAAAGTAAGAGTCGTCTGCTGTTGTAACTCTCCTCCCTCTCTGCCACATTTCACGGGGTTTACTGTTATTATTACTGTTTACTGATACAATAATGCTTAATAATGATTAATCATAACATTGTAGCCAGGTTAAGCTCGTCACTCATATTTTCAGGCAGATATACGTGACTTTCTTCATATATTTTTACCGATATACATGACACACCATCCTACAGTACACAGTGTGAAAAAGGTAAAAGAAATAATTGTCATAAGGTAAACACAGAGAGGGAGGAGGATGCAGTGTTGGCAGGGAGACAGTGTAGGTGGCCTCCCAGCTGGTCTATGGTGAACCATGGAGTGGATGTTGGCAGGGAGACAGTGTAGGTGGCCTCCCAGCTGGTCTATGGTGAACCATGGAGTGGATGTTGGCAGGGAGACAGTGTAGGTGGCCTCCCAGCTGGTCTATGGTGAACCAGGGAGTGGATGTTGGCAGGGAGACAGTGTAGGTGGCCTCCCAGCTGGTCTATGGTGAACCATGGAGTGGATGTTGGCAGGAGACAGTGTAGGTGGCCTCCCAGCTGGCCTATGGTGAACCATGAGGATGTTGGTGGGAGACAGCAGGCTCCCAGCTGGTCTATGGTGAACCATGGAGTGGATGTTGGCAGGAGACAGTGTAGGTGGCCTCCCAGCTGGTCTATGGTGAACCAGGAAAGTGTATGTTGGCAGGGAGACAGTGTAGGTGGCTTCCCAGCTGGTCTATGGTGAACCATGGAGTGGATGTTGGCAGGGAGACAGTGTAGGTGGCTTCCCAGCTGGTCTATGGTGAACCAGGAGCGGGGGATGTTGGCAGGAGACAGTAACAGGTGGCCCAGCTGGCTCCATGGTGAACCAGGAGTGGATGCTGCTGGCAGGAGACAGTGGTGCTTCCTGGCTGGTCTATGGTGAACCAGGGAGTGCAGTGTTGGCAGGGAGATGCGTAGGCAGGCTTCCCAGCTGCCCACCTATGGTGAACCAGGGAGTGATGCTGCAGGGAGAGAAGGGCCCAGCTGGTCTATGGTGAACCAGGAGGAGGATGTTGGCAGGAGACAGTGTAGGTGCTTCCAGCTGGTCTATGGTGAACCAGGAGGATGCTACAGGAGACAGTGTAGTGGCCTCCCAGCTGGTCTATGGTGAACCATGGAGTGTATGTTGGCAGGGAGACAGTGTAGGTGGCTTCCCAGCTGGTCTATGGTGAACAAGAGAGTGGATGTTGGCAGGGAGACAGTGTAGGTGGCTTCCCAGCTGGTCTATGGTGAACCAGGGAGTGGATGTTGGCAGGGAGACAGTGTAGGTGGCCTCCCAGCTGGTCTATGGTGAACCATGGAGTGTATGTTGGCAGGGAGACAGTGTAGGTGGCCTCCCAGCTGGTCTATGGTGAACCAGGGAGTGGATGCAAATGACAATTGTGTTACTCTTTCATTGGGCTTTTATTTACTGGTTTGGCAATACAGTATTTTTTGTTGTAACTTATTTATTGGTATTATTTATATTCATTCCTCAGATTTACTGGTACTGTATGCAGTCGGCCCTTCACATACGCGGGTTTAGCATGCACGGATTCACAAATACGCGGATTGCCCCGCCGGAGGAATATTCTGTACATTGAAGTAATTGAAGTACATTCAAATCGCGCACGGCACCAAACACTGCACACCTCCCGCTACCTCACGCCACCCTACCCCGCGCTCCCTCACTCGGTCAGTCTCGCTGTAACCACGCTTGTGTTGACATCAGCATTGTAGTTGCAAAATTATTACATTTCCGTGAATGTATTATATCAAGCACAGTATGAATATAATATCATTGTAATAACATTGGAAGGTTTGGTAAAGTCTTTTGTTTTCGTCATGTATTTTATCCTATTTTACATTGAAATACATCACGTTTCAGCAAAACTACTATTTATTTCTGAGAATACATTCATTTGGGCGCAGTTTAGGTAAAATATACATGTGATGTAACATTTTTTTAACTGAAAACGATTCGAAAAACACGTACCCTCTAGCCCTGTTCAAGGAGAAGACTGGGAGGAGCTGTTTGGTGTTGAAGACGATGACAAGGAAAATGATTTTGATGGATTTTAATGAAAATATTCAGAAATATGGTATCGTAGTATTTATTCAAGTGAATTAGGATAGAATATTATTGTAATACAACAGTAGTGACGATGTGGAGGAGGCGGAGGGATAGAGCGGGGAGGAGGTGACTGGCGGGAGCAGGGACGAGTGGAGATGCCAGCCAGTACATTACGGGTGTACAGTATTAATTGTTTTTATAGCTCTTTTTGCATTTTAATATTAAATACTGTACATTACGTTTCAACAAAACTACTATTTATTTCTGAGAATATGGAAATGTAATATTTTTGCTGAAATGACGTACATATTACAGTGGAAAGTGGGATAAAATTGTGACGCAAGCAATGACTTTCGCTTTCTTTCGTTGTTCAAAAGATGTTACCCTAATCGCTTTTCGAATGGTTTTCAGTTGTGGGATTATGAGGCTAATGATAGGATAGAATATTAATGTAATACAATACAACAGTTTTTTAATTGAAAACCATTCGAAAAACGATTACGGTAAAATCTTTTGAACAACGAAAGAAAGCGAAAGTCATTGTTTTCGTCATGATTTTATCCCACTTTCCACTGTAATATGTAAGTCATTTCAGCCAAAATATTACATTTCCATATTTATTTCTGAGAATATATTCATTCAGTCACAGTTAAGGTAAAATATAATTGTGATGTAATATTTTAATGAAAATACGGTATCGTAGTTTTCTTTTGTTTCAAATTTAATTAACAAAGATTGATGTTTCAAATGTAATTAACAAAAATTTATGTACAGTATCTATAAATAAACTTTAAAAAATGAATACTTTATGTTTTACATCGTCCTGTGCTACCACACCATGCATTTGGCTACTTTGGGCTTGCTATGATGACGCAAGAGATTTGCCCTGGCAACTGTACCGACACTCACAGCTGGTGGTGCGTTGGTGCATCGTTTCCATTGTTTACTGGTAGTTACTGGTAAATATTTTTCAACCAACGAAACTATTACCCGTTTAGAGGTCGACCCCCAATTTTTTGCCAAATAATTTGGTTTTAAAAACTCGAACTACACACAGGTATATACGGTAAATAAGGACATGGGGGGCCAGGGGTTTTTTTTTTGGGGGGGGGCAGCAAAAATATGCGGATTTTTAACATTCACGGGTATCTCTGTTACCTAACCCCCGCGTATGTTAAGGGCCGACTGTATATTATTTTAAGAAAACTGTGGCTACAGGAGGAAAATACACAAAAAAAGTATTTTCCTAAATATTCACTGCAAAAATGGGGGGTGCGTCTAATATGGCATAAAATATGTTAATATAAAACTTTAAAACAATAAAATTGAAGTGTATGAGTGTGTATGTGTGCACAGGCAGTGAGCACTGAGCTGTACAGTAACTGTATGTCTGTGTCTCGACACACACACAATCACAAGTCTCTGAGTCAGCTGGTGGCTGCCCAGCTGATCTGCATTCAGTTACTGTATTTGTTTGTTTTCTGATCAGTTTTTGTGCCATGCCTTGGCTGCCACATAAAATAATCTATTTATAATTACTGGGGGGCAGGCTCTACACCAAAGATGAGACCCATCTTCTTCGTGAAATCAGAAGACTGACAGTGAGAAAATAACAGAATGGTGAACAGGGTGCAACTGGGCCATCTGGTACAGGATGAGGGCGAGCAGATGTAACATTTTGCTGCCAGAGTCAAGAAGCAGACATCTGTCTGTAGCTATAGTGCACCAGGACTGGCTGCCACACAGACGTTACCTACGCAGAGGTCATCCGAGATCAATGTGGATATCCAGAAGGACCGACTTGGTCACCTAGACAACAAAACCATGGACCTCGATGCTGCTTTAACTTTTGTCGAAGCCAAGGAGTCCAGCCTGATATCACAGGGTCTCCTGTCTGACCACACGGCGGGACTCCACCCCAAGTTATCGGAATTCAAACAATATAAACTATTTGGGGTGGCAGACGTTAACCCAACCTTGAAATGTGTCTACTGCGGAAAGATGGGACACGGGGCTAGAGCCAAGGCCACCAACAGGAAGGCCTGAGGCAAGAGATGCTTGTTGTGTGGCAAGTCTGGATATTTCCGGTCAGTTTGCTGGTCGGGCCAGCTCAAGCCGGATGGAACAGGTCAGTTTGCCGGTCAGGCCAGCTCAAGCCGGATGGAACAGTGGTGAACGACCCCGGTAATGGGACACCGGAATGGATTCTGACTTCATGTTCCTGGTATGAATTGACACCATGAAGCAGTCCAGCCGCAGGCGCCACAGTCAACCATCAAATATGGCACGAAGCCATAGGCTGGGTGCGACAGCCATGGGTGTCGTTGAATGTGATGGTCTCCAAGGCAGTTTACCATGACTTGGGTCTACCGCTCAAGAGTAGCCACCTGAAACTGGCCAGTGATCCTGCCCAGACCACCATTACTGGCCCATTCCTCCTGTCACTCCTGGGGTTACAGCCGAGCGATCTGCTGCCAGAGAACAGCCGGATGGGTCTGATGGGTGAGGTCTTCATTACAGGGGCTGTCAAGGGTGGCCCTGTTAGATCCACCAAGCAACTGTGCTACACTGCCCAGGCTTAGTCTTCAGTCATGTTCACGTCTTGGCATCATTTTGGAGAGAACTTTCCGGCAACTGTAGCACCGGCGAGGAGCACAGTCACCTCCAGTACAGTACACTCCCACAGAGGCCCCGGGGGAGACGGCACCGGCGAGGAGCACAGTCACCTCCAGTACAGTACACTCCCACAGAGGCCTGGGGGAGACGGCACCGGCGAGGAGCACAGTCACCTCCAGTACAGTACACTCCCTGAGCCAGTCCCTCAGAACCTCCACCAATGGACCCTGGGTAGGTATGCCTCCAGAGCATTCAGCCAACAGCTGCCAATGATGCAAGGAAAGTCGCTGGAGATCTTCCTCAAGCCGGAGGCAAGGCCAATAGCGGTACACTCGCAGACACCGGTCCCGCTGCACTGGCAGGATGAGGTTAAACGAAGCCTGGAACAGGATGTAAGGATCCAAGTCCTGGAGGAAGTGCCACCAGGGACCCCAACCACATGGTGCCACCGGATGGTAATCGTGGTAAATAATGATGGGTCACCACAAAGGGCGGTCGATATACAAGCTTTCAACCAGGAGTCGGCGAGACAAACTCACCACCGCCCTTCCACCAAGTGGCCTCTGTGCCGACTAACACCAAGAAGAGCGTTTTGGATGCGTGGGATGAATACCACAGTGTGGGGCTACAGTCTAGACTACACTACGTTCATCACACCCTGGGTAGTTACCGGTACTTGACCACGACACAGGGCTACCTGGAGACCGATACACCCATATATTCGACCTCGTCACACCTGATGTAACATGCAAGGTAAAGTGCACTCACGACTCTCTCCTAAGGGCAGACTCCATCAAGCGGTGTTTTTTCTGACCCGCCACTACCTCACTCTCTGTAGTACAGACGGCATTGTATTTAACCCAAAGAAATTTCAATTTGCACGAGATACTGTGGAATGTGCTGGGTTAGAGGCCACTCCGGAGTTGGTCAGTCAGACCTTGCCGGCAACTTTTTTTTTCAGGATTAGCTCACCCGGGCACAGGTCATTGACCCACATCGAGGCCTGGGGGGCAAAATATTATTATTATTATTATTATTATTATTATTATTAATTAAATAAATAATAAATAATAATAATAATATTAATAATAATAATAATACTGTAAATAAAAAATAAATATAATAAAAAAATAGTAATAATACTCTAGAGGCATAAATAAATATGAAAATTAAAAAAAAAAGATCAATACGTAGTGAGAAACAATATACTATACAGTACAGTAGTGTGTATGTTGTGTTGTGAGGGAAACAATTGAGACCCTACAATTGTGTGTAAATGAGGCAGAAAGTCAGATCATCAACCTGGGACTTGGTCATATATGGCAGCAGGGTCTACCATTAGACAACACATTATGCTTCCAATATCTTCCTCCCTGTTTGGCAGCTGCCTAATACCTGACAACTGGAGAGCACGAAGAGTTTTTCTACACCCAAGACCATAACTGTAATATGCTCATGGTTTGGCCTAGTACAACAAGTGAGTTATGCCTACACAGTGCGACCAGCACTCGAGCCATTCAGGGAGCTTTTGAAACCAAGTGTAAAATTTTATTGGGATGAACAACTAGACAAATTGTTTCAGGATTCCAGAAGCATGATCATTCAGGCAGTGGAGAAAGGAGTGAGAACGTCCCAGATGGGACGCCCTACCTATTTGACTTCAGATTTCTCCACAATAGGTACAGTACAGTACTGGGTGGGTTCTGTTTAACATAAAAACATTGCAGTGTGAGTCAAGACTCCCCCCCCCCCCTACTGCTGCCCAGATGGCTGGTCCTGGCAGACAGTAAGTTCACCTCTACAGCACAGTTGTGCCAGGCCCCAGTAGAGGGTGAGGCACTGGCAGCTAGAGAAGGCTCGCTACTTTACACAGGACTATGATGATTAAGTCATTGCCACTGACCACAAACCACTGGTCAAAATCCTAAGCGACCAGAGACTGGAGAACATCCCAAACCCAAGACTGTTAAAACTGAAGGAGAAAACCTTGAACTACAGGCTCAGGATTGTACACGTCCCCGGCAGGACCGGATGCTATGCCCAGGAAGCTGGCAATGGGCATGATAGACGACCTCCACTGCACGGTCACCAAGGAGGAACAAGCCCGGTCCCCGACACTGGAGCAGCACGTGGGAGCCATAGTAGCAGTCACAGTGGATGTTCTACAAGCATTATCGTTAGACAGGATCAGGGATGCGGTGGCCAAAGACATGACCATGCAAGCCCTGGATAACAGAATCACTGATGGATTCCAAGAGATCCAAGAATCTTCTGGAATTGGGGCTTAGAGAATTTTTCCGGTTCAGAACTGGATTGCCCACACATGATGGGCTGCTCCTCATCGAGGACCAAGTTGTGGTACCACTCCACCCACCAAGGCAAGGATGGCATGAACCGAGGACACGGGCCAGTGTCTGGTGGCCGGGCATTACACGGTACATCAGACAGAAGCGGGCCAAGTGCAACCAGGTGGCCCCCTCCCAGCCAGCCACACCACAAGCTGACACACATCTGCCAGTCTACCCATTCCAGCCAATTTGTGCTGATTATCTTTCCCCGAATGGGTGAAGCTACCTGGTAATAGTGGATAGGTACACCAACTGGCTCTCTATTTTCCACTGTGGCGACGGCGAGGCCAACACGAAGGCTTATGTCAAGCACCTGTGTACCATGTTCCAAACATTTGGGGTGCTTGAGGAACTGTCATCTGATGGAGGACCACAGTTCAAGGCCTATGAGACCAAGTGCTTTCTCTGCACCTATGGTGTCTGCCATAGTGTGTCTTCCTTGGGTTTCCCACATTCCAACCTGCGTTGAGCTGGCAGTGAAGTCTGGCAAGAGGCTCATCATAGATAATGCTGACAGGCTGAATAACGATAAATATTGACGGGCATTGCTGCAGTACAGGAAATTGGGCTATCACCGGCCCAGATCGTCGTCGGTAACCAGATAAAAGCCTTCATCCCTGTCAGTTCAACCCTCGGGAAGAATGGAGAACGACTGCAACTGAGTGGGAGTGGGCTTTGAGAAGACGCCACGCCACAGTGGTTGAAAGATGGTCTGAACGTACCAAGAGCCTACCTCACCTGCCTATCTGTAACACTGTCCAGATGCAGAACCAGGAGGGCAATTGCCCCAATAAGTGTGACGGAATCAGTCAAGTAGTTGAGGTGCTGGAGTATGACCAATACAGTCAAAATGCATTACTCGAGGTACACCACACAAAGGAACAGGAAGTTCCTGAGGAAGATTGACAATGAACGACAGAATATTTAAGGTAAATATGTGATTTACTTATGTACACAGCACACACACACACACACACACACACACACACACACACATGACACTGCTGCCATATGATCAGTGTTCACTGTGTTTACCCTGTAATTTCCCTCATCTTCCAAGCTCTGCCCACTACAGGTGATTTATGATAAAAGGTAGAAAAAAATATATAAATTAAATTAATAAAAATTGTAAAAGAAAAAGTGGTTTTCATTATGTTGTTTATTACGATCATCATCTCTGGAAAAAATGAACCAATTATATGAACAGTAAAGTTTAATTTCCGGACAACACAGAAATCATAGGAGTTTAGTCTTTGTAAGCAATAGTTTAGACAATTCTTAAGACACTTTTCTTGTTTGACTTTTGCCCCACAAAGACCTATAACCTACCCAGCCCAACCGACCCACCAGCATATATTGTTTGACAAGGTAATGTCTTATATCAAAATGGAGTCATGTATGAGAACACCGCTACCACCACAAGTTGTTCGATATTGTTCATTCCTCCACAGATGTTCTTATCATTATAGTAAGTACTTTAAAAGAGGCCACACTTAGTAGAACCTGACCAACCAAACTAACTTTACCTGACTTCCTAGCTGTGCACCCTGGACCCCACCATATTAAACAGAAACTACTTATTTTGATATCTGGCGCCAATGAAAGCAACTGTGTTGAAGCGTCGTGGTGTAATATTATGTTTTTTGTGGAACGCGAGAGTACGCTCGGACTTAGCAGGTCGCTTGTAAACAAACTCGGCAGGCAAAAACACGCAGATTTTTTAAGTATTTATGGTAATAATTAATGTCTACACGTACAGGGCACGTAGAGCCATCCTTTTAGTGCCATATGGTCAGTTTCTCGCTGTTTTACCCTGGAATTTCCCACATCCTTATGTCCTGTCCACTACAGGTGATTTCTGATCATATACAGTACAGTATACAGTTCAGTACAGTATACAGTACAGAACAGTATACAGTTCAGTACATTACAGTAATACAGTACAGTATACAATACAGTACAGTACAGAACAGTATACAATACAGTACAGTACAGTATACAGTTCAGTACAGTATACAGTACAGTATACAGTTCAGTACAGTACTCCCTCTTTATCGACAGGGGTTACGTTCTGTAGACGGCCGTCGATAAAGAAACCGTCGATACCGTGATGGTTACGTAATTTTTCTAACTATTATTAGCATATGTTGAATAAATGTACCTTTAAGCATTAATGCGTTTCCTTTACACATAACCTTAAATAATAGTGTATAAATAATAATATAATAAGTCGTTTGGGAGGCATGGTGATATAAGTTGATGTGATGAACCACCAGCAAAAGTTGAAAATCAAAGACTGTTGCCCACGCGGCTTGGCTGATGTCTGTGTTCAGGGAAGGCGGGCCGCGGGTAGACGCTAGTCACGCCACTAGTGCCGCCTAGCGGCGAAAGTACAAACAAGGCCCGCAGAGTTCAAATAAAGCCAAAATAAAAATCCGTCTAAATAATCCGTCGATAATCGAAACCGTCGATAAAAAATCCGTCGATAAAGAGGGAGTACTGTACAGTATACAGTTCAGTACAGTATACAGTACAGTATACAGTACAGTATACAGTTCAGTACAGTATACAGTACACAGTACAGAACAGTATACAGTACAGAACAGTATACAGTACAGTACAGTATACAGTACAGTATACAGTTCAGTACAGTATACAGTACACAGTACAGAACAGTATACAGTACAGTACAGTACAGTATACAGTACAGTACATTACAGTATACAATACAGTACAGTATACAGTTCAGTACAGTATTCAGTTCAGTACAGTATACAGTACAGTACAGTATACAGTACAGTACAGTATACAGTACAGAACAGTACAGTACAGTATACAGTACAGTACATTACAGTATACAGTACAGTATACAGTACAGTACAGTATAGTTCAGTACAGTATTCAGTTCAGTACAGTATACAGTACAGTACAGTATACAGTACAGTACAGTATACAGTACAGAACAGTACAGTACAGTATACAGTACAGTACAGTATACAGTACAGAACAGTACGGTACATTATACAGTACGGTATTACAGTATACGGTACGGTATACGGTACAGTACAGTATACAGTTCAGTACGGTATTCAGTTCAGTACGAGTATATTTGGTACGGTATACAGTACATTTGATATGCAAGTACCAGAACAGTATACAGTACAGTACGGTATACAGTACAGAACAGTACAATACAGTACAGTATACAGTACAGTACAGTATACAGTACAGTACAGTATACAGTACAGTATACAGTACAGTACAGTATACAGTTCAGTACAGTATACAGTACGAGTACGAGTATACAGTTCAGCACGAGTATACAGTACAGTAGCTTCAAAGTACAGTATACAGTACAGTACAGTATACCAGTACAGTATACAGTACAGTACAGTATACAGTTCAGTACGGTATACAGTACAGTACAATTATACAGTTCGAGTACAGTATAGTACAGTACAGTAATACCAGTACAGTATACAGTACAGTACAGTATACAGTTCAGTACAGTATACAGTACAGTACAGTATACAGTACAGTACAGTATACAGTTCAGTACAGTATAGTACAGTACAGTATACAGTACAGTATACAGTACAGTACAGTATACAGTTCAGTACAGTATACAGTACAGTACAGTATACAGTACAGAACAGTACAATACAGTACAGTATACAGTACAGTACAGTATACAGTTCAGTACAGTATACAGTACAGTATACAGTACAGTACAGTATACACTACAGTATACAGTAAAGTACAGTATACAGTTCAGTACAGTATACAGTACAGTACAGTATACAGTTCAGTACAGTATACAGTACAGTACAGTATACAGTACAGTACAGTACAGTATACAGTACAGTATACAGTTCAGTACAGTATACAGTACAGTATACAGTACAGTACAGTATACAGTACAGTATACAGTACAGTACAGTATACAGTTCAGTACAGTATACAGTACAGTACAGTACAGTACAGTACAGTATACAGTACAGTACAGTATACAGTACAGAACAGTATACAATACAGTACAGTATACAGTCCAGTATACAGTACAGTACAGTATACAGTACAGTACAGTATACAGTACAGTATACAGTTCATTACAGTGTACAGTACAGAACAGTATACAATACAGTACAGTATACAGTACAGTATACAGTACAGTATACAGTACAGTACAGTATACAGTACAGTATACAGTACAGTACAGTATTCAGTTCATTACAGTACAGTATACAGTACAGTATACAGTACACTATACAGTACAGTATACTGTACAGTATACAGTACAGTACAGTATAACAATATCAATGCATTACAGTACAGTACAGTATACAATACAGTACAGTACAGTATACAGTACAGTACAGTATACAGTACAGTATACAGTACAGTACAGTATACAGTTCCTTTACAGTACAGTATACAGTACAGTACAGTATACAGTACAGTATACAGTACAGTATATACAGTACAGTATACAGTACAGTATACAGTACAGTATACAGTACAGTACAGTACAATTAGTACAGTATACAGTACAGTACAGTATACAGTACGATACAGTATACAGTACAGTATACAGTACAGTATACATTACAGTACAGTACGGTACAGTACAGTATACAGTACAGTACAGTACAGTATACAGTACAGTACAGTACAGTATACAGTACAGAACAGTATACAATACAGTACAGAACAGTATACAGTACAGTACAGTGTAGTACAGTATACAGTACAGTATACAGTACAGTACAGTATACAGTACAGTATACAGTACAGTACAGTATACAGTACAATTACAGTATAATGCACAGTACAGTATACAGTACAGTACAGTATACAGTACAGTACAGTATGCAATACAGTACAGTACAGTATACAGTACAGTACAGTATACAGTACAGTACAGTATACAGTACAGTATACATTAGTACAGTACAGTATACGAGTATGTAGTACAGTACAGTACAGTATACAGTACAGTATACAGTATTACGTGCAGTACAGAACAGTATACAATACATTACAGTACAGTACAGTACAGTACAGTACAGTATACAGTACAGTATACAGTACAGTATACAGTACAGAACAGTATACAATACAATACAGTACAGTACAGTACAGTATACAGTACAGTACAGTATACAGTACAGTACAGTATACAGTACAGTACAGTATACAGTACAGTATACAGTACAGTATACAGTACAGTACAGTATACAGTACAGTACAGTATACAGTACAGTACATTACAGTATACAGTACAGTACAGTACAGTACAATGCAGTACAGTATACAATACAATACAATTACAGTATACAGTACAGTACAGTACAGTACAGTATACAGTACAGTATACAGTACAGTACAGTACAGTATACAGTACAGTACAGTACAGTATACAGTACAGTACAGTACAGTATACAGTACAGTATACAGTACAGTACAGTACAGTATACAGTACAGTACAGTACAGTACATTACAGTATACAGTACAGTACAGTACAGTATACAGTACAGTATACAGTACAATACAGTACAGTACAGTATACAGTACAGTACAGTATACAATACAGTACAGTACAGTATACAGTACAGTACAGTACAGTATACAGTACAGTACAGTACAGTATACAGTACAGTACAGTACAGTTACAGTTCAGTACGTATACAGTACAGTACAATATACAGTACAGTACAGTATACAGTACAGTACAGAACAGTATCAATTACAGTTCAGTACAGTATACAAGTTCAGTACAGTATACAGTACAGTACAGTACAGTACAGTACAGTATACAGTACAGTACAGTATACAGTTCAGTACAGTATACAGTACAGTACAGTACAGTATACAGTACAGTACAGTATACAGTACAGTACAGTATACAGTACAGTACAGTATACAGTACAGTATACAGTACAATTAGTAGTATACAGTACAGTACAGTATACAATACAGTACAGTACAGTATACAGTACAGTACATTATACAGTACAGTACAGTATACAGTACAGTACAGTATACAGTACAGTATACAGTTCAGTACATACAGTACAGTATACAGTACAGTACAGTATACAGTTCAGTACAGTATACAGTACAGTATACAATACAGTACAGTATACAGTACAGTACAGTATACAGTACAGTACAGTATACAGTACAGTACAGTATACAGTACAGTACTTGGTACAGTATACAGTACAGTACAGTATACAGTTGGTACAGTATACAGTACAGTACAGTATACAATACAGTACAGTATACAGTACAGTACAGTATATTACAGTATACAGTACAGTACAGTATACAGTTCAGTACAGTATACAGTACAGTACAGTATACAGTACAGTACAGTACAGAACAGTATACAATACAGTACAGTACAGTATACAGTACAGTACAGTACAGTATACAGTACAGTATACAGTACAGTACAGTACAGTACAGTATACAGTACAGTATACAGTACAGTACAGTATACAGTACAGTACAGTATACAGTACAGTACAGTACAATATACAGTACAGTACATTACAGTATACAGTACAGTATACAGTACAGTAGTACAGTATACAGTACAGTATACAGTACAGTACAGTATACAGTACGGTACAGATACAGTACAATATACAATACAGTACAGTATACAGTACAGTACAGTATACAGTACAGTACATATACAGTACAATACAGTAATAGTCGTACAGTATACAATAGTACAGTATACAATACAGTACAGTACAGTACGGTATACAGTACAAATACGATATACAGTTCAGTACAGTATACAATGTACAGTACATACCAATACAGTACAGTACAGTATACAGTACAGAACAGTATACAGTACAATGCAATTACAGTATACAGTAGTACAGTATACAGTACAGTACAGTACAGTATACAGTACATGGTAATACATGATACAGTACAGTATACAGTACAGTATATTAATACAGTACATTACAATATACAGTACAGTACAGTATACAGTACAGTACAGTATACAGTACAATTTATACAGTACAATCAGTATACAGTACAGTACAGTATATAATTATACAGTACAGTATACAGTACAGTATACAGTTCGAGTACAGTATACAGTACGGACAGTATACAGTTCAGTACAGTATACAGTACAGTACAGTACAGTATACAGTGATACAGTACAGTATACAGTTCAGTACAGTATACAGTACAGTACAGTATACAGTACAATTTAGTACATTATACAGTACAGTACAGTATACAGTACAGTACAGTATACAATTACCAGTATACAGTACAGTACAGTATACAGTTCAGTACAGTATACAGTACAGTACAGTATACAGTTCAGTACAGTATAGTACAGTACCAGTATACAGTACAGTATACGGTATACAGTACAGTATACAGTTCAGTACAGTATACAGTACAGTACAGTATACAGTACAATTTCAGTATACAGTACAGTATACAATTAGTGCAGTATACAGTACAGTACAATACAGTACAGTATACAGTACAGTACTGATCAGTATACAGTACAGTATACTGTACAGTATACAGTTCAGTACAGTATACAGTACAGTATACAATTGCAGTCTATACAGTTGATACAGTACGTATATGATGCAATTACAATACAGTACAGTATACAGTACAGTACCAGTATACAGTACAGTACAGTATACAGTACAGTATACAGTACAGTACAGTACAATACAATTATTACATCATGATTGCAGTATACAGTCTGATACAGCTTGTTACAGTAGTACAGTATACGTACAGTACAGTATACAATACAGTACAGTATACAATACATTGCAGTATACAGTACAGTACATTATACAATATACAGTATACAGTGATTACAGTATACAGTTCATTACAGTATACGGTACAGTCAGTATACAATACAGTACGGTATACAGTCTGTTACAGTATACAGTACAGATACAGTACAGTACATATTACAATGTACATTACAATACAGTATACAGTACAGTACAGTATACAGTACAGTACAGTATACAATTACAGTACAGTATACAGTACAGTACAGTATACGTACAGTACATACAGTATACAATACAGTACAGTATACAGTACAGTATACAGTTCAGTACAGTATATCTGATACAGTATACAATACAGTACAGTACAGTATACAATACAATTTGATATACAGTACAGTACAGTATACAGTTCAGTACAATGTATTACAGTATACAGTACAGTATACAATTACAGTATACAATGCAATTACAGTATACAGTACAGTACAGTATACAGTACAGTACAGTATACAGTTACAATACAGTATACGATACAGTACGTATACAGTACAGTACAGTATACGTACAAGTACAGTATACAGTACAGTACAGTATATACAGTACAGTATACAGTAGCAATTACAGTATACAATTATATACAGTCTGGTACAGTATACAGTGCAATTAGATACAGTACAGTACAGTATACAGTACAGTACAGTATACAGTACAGTACAGTATACAATTACAGTACAGTGCTGAATACAGTATACAGTTCAGTACAGTATACAATGTACAGTATACAGTACAATTACATTACAGTACAGTATACAGTACAGTACAGTACAGTTCAGTACAGTATACAGTATACAATACAGTACAGTACAGTATACTGATACAGTACAGTATACAATACGTACAGTATACAGTACAGTACAGTATACAGTACAGTACTGTATACAGTACAGTACATCGTACGTATACAGTACAGTACAGTATACGTATATGCAGTATACAGTGCAGAAGTACAGTACAGTACTGTACAGTACAGTACATTATACAGTACAGTACAGTATACAATTGTATAGTACAATGCGTACAATTGCAATATACAATTGTACAGTATCGTATTGTACAGTATACTACAGTACAGTATACAGTTCAGTACAATTATACAGTACGGTATACAGTACAGTACAGTATACAGTTCAGTACAGTATACAGTACAGTACAGTATACAGTTCAGTACAGTATACATACTGATACAGTACAGTATACAGTACAGTATACAGTTCAGTACAGTATACAGTACAGTACAGTATACAGTACAGTACAGTAGTGCAGTACAGTACAGTATACAGTTCAGTACAATATCAGTACAGTATACAGTACAGTACAGTATACAGTTCAGTACGGTATACGGTATACAATACATATTACAATATAACAGTATACAATTCAGTATACAGTACAGTACAGTATACAGATTCAGTACAGTATACAGTACAGTACAGTATACAATGATATAATACAATACTATAATTACAGTATAGATTCAGTAAGTATACAGTACATATACTGATACAGTACAACATTATACAGTACAGTATACAGTACAGTACAGTATACAGTTCAGTACAGTATACAGTACAGTATCAATATACAGTACAGTACAGTATACAGTACATTAACGTCATAATCAATCAGTTACTACAGTCAGTACAGTACGTACAGTATACGAGTACAGTACAGTATACAGTACAGTATACAGTACAGTATAGTCAGTACAATTATACAGTACAGTACAGTATACAATGCAGTACAGTACAGTACAGTTTACTGTACAGTACGGTATACAGTACAATGTATACAGTACAGACAGTACATGATACAGTACGGTATACAGTACGGTACAGTATACAATACAGTACGATATACAGTACAGTACGGTATACAGTACAGTACAGTATACGGTTCAGTACAGTATACAGTACAGTATACAGTACAGTACAGTATACAGTTCAATTGTTAAGTACAGCATACAGTACAGTACAGTACAGTATACAGTTCAGTACAGTATACAGTACAGTATACAGTGATACAGTATACAGTTCAGTACAGTATACAGTTCAGTACAGTATACAGTACAGTACAGTATACAGTTCAGTACAGTATACAGTACAGTATACAGTACAGTACAGTATACAGTACAGTACATATACAGTTCAGTACGATATACAGTTCAGTACAGTATACAGTACAGTACAATATACAGAAACTCAAGGGTAATAATTGGTTTATATCCCCATTTCCTAATTGGTATGAGATATTATTTCTAGTGTATCTTGGTGTTTTGAATTGATTCTGACATTCGTGTTTGGGGAGAATGTGATGCTTTTATTTTTTATTTTTTACGAGGAATGAAAAAAAAAAATTACCCGGTACTCAATTCTACAAGAAACAACGACCAACTAAAAACACCAGAAACATTATTATTTCTCATACCAAAGACCCAACCTCCTATTGCACGTACCTATCTGGGGGGACCAGGCCTAACCCAACCTCCTATTGTCTGTCCTTTTCTCTGAAGGACCAGACCTAACCCAACCTCCTATTGTCATGTACCTATCTGGGGGGACCAGACCTAACCCAATCTCCTATTGCCACGTACCTATCTCTGGGGGGGGACCAGACCTAATCTCTATTGTCATGTACCTATCTGGGGGACCAGACCCCTAATCTCCTATTGTCATGTACCTATCTGGGGGGGGGACCAGACTAACAATCTCTATTGTCTCACCTATCTGGGGGACCAGACCCTAACCCAATCTCTATTGTCATGTACCTATCTGGGGGGGACCAGACTAACCCAATCTCCTATTGTCATGTACCTATCTGGGGGGGCCAGGCTAACAACCTCTATTGCCACGTACCTATCTGGGGGGGACCAGACCTACAATTTCCCTGTGTCATGTACCTATCTGGGGAGGAGAGCCCTAACCCAACCTCCTATTGTCATGTACCTATCTGGGGGGGGTGGGGCTGACACAACCTAACCCAAACTACTACTGCCATAGGAATCCTGTAGATAATGGTAAAACATCTGAAATAGGTATTGGGATAAAACCGACAACAATTAATCACTAAAAATACTTATAATTCAACTAAAAGGTAAAGATTGGTTAGGTTAGGTTAATAAATGCTACAGTGTAAATATCCTGGTAGAGACAACCCCAGTTAGGTAGACCACAGACTATAGTACATGTAGCACCACAGCAACTTTGTTGAAGTGTCATGGTGTAATGTTACGATTTTAGCGGACAAGAGAATAACACTGGGACCGAGGGTCAGTTGTAAACAGACGACACGCGGTGACTTGGCAGATTTTTCAGAGTAGTAAATGCAGTAAATAATTCAACTGTTGACATTACTGTACCTCCAAAATAATGACTATCCAAGAATGTTGTCATAACTTAAACCTAACCTAACCTAAACTAACCTATACCTAACTTAACTTGACCTAAGCTAAGCTAAGCTAAACTAAACTAAGCTAACCTATACCTAACCTAATTTAACTTAACCTATACCTAACCTAACTTAACCTAAACTAAACTAAACTTAAGTAACCTAACCTATACCTAACCTAACTTAACCTATACCTAACCTAACTTAACCTATACCTAACCTAACTTAACCTATACCTAACCTAACCTAACCTACAGTCCAAAAACCAAAATATTAACTCTTTCTACAGAACCTGGCGGGACATTAAAACGAATCTTAACAAAATAAAATGTCGTCTCTTAAAATAGGCAGTGGATATTTTGCCATGACGGGTTAATTCCTACTAATGCTATTTTATCCTTAGGTTAGTGAGCTGTCCATCGTCCATTACCGGCAAATAACGCGAGAACTATATTCGACAGTGACTGGCGGCATTTACTTTGCCGTGAGTCGATCGTTGTCTAGCAGTAAACATACCTAACCATATTTCTGTTGTGGATGGAAACTCGTCGTTATAAAAGAGGCGACATTTACTAGAACCTAATAGAACCTGGGTTAATATTTAGTAGTTGTCACCACTTGACTGAGTATTGAGTCTTATCTGGGGAGACAAATACAGGTGAATTTTTTTTTAAGCACCGGTCTTTCTCTCGCTGTTATTAATACGCATTCCGTTATGTTTAGACAATTCTAAGACACTTTTCTTCTATGATACTTCAGCCGGAAATTAAGGCTAATCGAGATATTAATTTTTCAATCTTATTAAATTCGGTCAGTCACAAGTGTCGCCATCACACATGCTCAATATTGACTGAGCCATCCAGTCGTGACCAATGATGTATCGATATCATGACACAATTTTTTTCGACCAATCACATTTGATATTTTCAAAGGAAGCAGCCTGAGTAATTTCATTGACCAGTCTCACTGGGGTCTGCCCATTTCGTCACCACTGCTCTACCCGTTTCGTCACCCCGTTCATTCCTATCAATATATACACCAAATTAACTGTTGCTTGAGATAGAAAATAATAAAAGACACCAAGACAATTTATTAAAGACGAAAATATAAAATAAAAACATTGTTAATACGTCTGCAGTCGTCTAACTTAAACAGTATATTAATGACTAAATTTACTCCTGTAAGCTTGGCAGAAGACTGACATTTTTTTTTAAGAAATTAGAAGGACTTGTTTGTCATGATTTGCTTTTCTTGTGCACGATTTACCTTGTGCTCAGCAACTACAGTACACTAGTTGTAATTGTCCCCATCAACCAATGAGGACCTCTGTGTGAAGAAGAGGAACAAGGAGGTATAGCGAGTCACTTTACACTACAACATTGATACACCACATTATCTCACACCACTTAGTTAATTTAGCTACATTAACGTGAAGCAGTAAACCCATACCATCACTTACCTCACACACAGGTTATGTCTCTACCACACACAGCTGTCCCTCCTCCACAGGTGAGGTAACACAGGCAGGATATAACGTGTTAATAAGGTCCCACTCTTGTCTTGTTTACCACCAGTTCCAATAATATTTACCCCCCCCCCCACAACCCACCCCACTACCCGACCCCACCCCACCCTACCACCCCACCACCTCCAGTCCAAGAAAAATACTTCTACTTTTACCATTTTTATTTGACCGAACTTGATCTTCGAATACCGTAGATATTTTAACCTTGGATTTCTTTATATTTGTTAGTTTATTATAATTAACATAGATTACACATCAAGGTACTACAGTAAGTGGCCTTAACAGACGTTTATACAGTACACCATTTACACATACCATGAATCTCAATTATTTTGTTTACTCTTTATATAATATATTTTTCAGTTGGCATTAAATTAATAATAATGATATGCATCAGCTGTGGGACCATCTCCTTATGACACAGCAAGACACCCGGATATACTGTCAATCTCTTACTTTTTTCTTTTCTCCTCTTCACCACTGATCGGCTCGTTAGCCGCTTGGTCGGTCGGTCACGTCTCTGTCACACACTGTTGGTAAGTACTGGGCATGCACCGGCTCCTGAATGTACCTGAACCTGCTCCAGTGTTGGTCAAGTCTGGTCTTGAAAGAGCTCACACTCGGTGCCGTCACAACACTCTCTGGTAGATTGTTCCAAGAGTTTAACCCTCACTCCGAAAAAGTTTGCCCTCACAGTTTTCTGGACTTGCGGCTTCTTCCAATCTTGAGCTGTGACCCCTTGGGGGCGAGCGTCCGCCAGCTCCAAGTAAGGACACTCACCTGAGTAGTGCCCCTGAGATGCTTATACACCTCAACTAGGTCCCCCCTTGCCCGTCTGTAGTATAAGCTAGGCAAGTTCAGGCGCTCCAATCTCTCAGGGTAGCTGAGGTGCCGAAGTGCAGGCACCAGTTTGGTGGCCCTCCTTTGAACATTTTCAACCAACTGACAGTCCCTAGCATATCTCGGGGACCAGACGGGGTGACAGTACTCCAAATGGGGAAGCACTTCAATCCTGAAGATCGTTACGAGGGACGGACCGTCTTGATATCTGAACGACCTTCTTATAAGACCCAATAATTTATTTGCCTGATTTACCTTCTTCTCGCAATGGCCCGAGAACTTCAGCTCATTGTCAACATACACACCTAGGTCCTTCTTACATTCAGTCTCAACTAGTGCAGTTTCTTCATCCCGTTGGGACATATGATACGCCTCCTTACCGTTGGTACGCCCCAGGTGCATCCTCTTACACTTCATGACATTGAATCTCAGCAGCCATTTCTTCGACCATTCCTGGAGCCCACAGAGATCCTTCTGCAGCTCTTCACAGTCCGCTTGGTTCTTAATTTCCAGAAATAGCTTGACGTCATCGGCAAACATTTGTATGGAGGAGTGTACAACGTCAGGCATGTCATTTATGAAACAAACAAACAACAGCGGGCCCAATACACTGCCCTGTGGTACTCCGCTTGTAACAGGTACAGATGACGATTTTGTGCCATTAATCACCACACACTGCTTGCGGTCATGTAGAAAGTCTTCTATCCACGCTAGGACATTTCCCGGAATTCCGTACCCTTCCAGTTTGATTTTCAGCCTTTCGTGGGGTACACTCTCGAAAGCCTTGGCAAAATCTAGGTAAATATTGTCGATATTACCACCCCGTTCCAGAATATGGGTCCAAAAATCCAATACCTTGAGCAATTGTTTTAAGCAGGAGCGCCCCGGCATAAAACAGTGTTGGCAATCTTTTACAAGGTTGTTTCGTATTAGATGTTCCATTGCGGCATCTCTGATAATACTCTCAAGTACTTTACATATTATGCTGGTCAGGCTCACCGGTCTATAGTTGTTCTTGGAGTGACTATCGCCCTTCTTGAAGACAGGACTCACATAAGCCACTTTCCATTCACTGGAGACCATTTGTTCGTCCAGGCATTTACAAAACAGGATCTTCAGGGGTTCTGCAAGCTCGTTGCACAACTCTCTTAGCACTCTAGGATGCACCATGTCAGGTCCGGGACTTTTATGGACCTTTAGCCTGGACAATTTACTTTTATCCTCTTCACCACTGATCGGCTCGTTAGCCGCTTGGGCGGTCGGTCACGTTTCTGTTACGCACTGTTGGTAAGTACTGGGCATGCACCGGCTCCTGAATGTACCTGAACCTGCTCCAGTGTTGGTCAAGTCTTGTCTTGAAAGAGCTCACACTCGGTGCCGTCACAACACTTTCTGGTAGATTGTTCCAAGAGTTCATAACTCTTACTCCGAAAAAGTTTGCCCTCACAGTTTTCTGGACTTGCGGCTTCTTCTATTTTGAGCTGTGACCCCTTGTGGGGCGAGCGTCCGCCAGCTCCAAGTAAGGACACTCGACTGAGTAGTGCCCCTCGAGATGCTTATACACCTCCATACAAATGTTTGCCTATGACGCCAAGCTATTTCCGGAAATCAAGAACCAAGCGGACTGTGAAGAACTGCAGAAGGACCTCTGTGGGCTCCAAGAATGGTCGTAGAAATGGCTGCTGAGATTGAATGTCACGAAGTGTAAGAGGATGCACCTAGGGCGTACCAACGGTAAGGAGGCGTATCATATGTCCCAACGGGATGAAGAAACTGCACTATTTGAGACTGTGTGTGAGAAGGACCTAGGTGTGTATGTTGACAATGAGCTGAAGTTCTCGGGCCATTGCGAGAAGAAGGTAAATCAGGCAAATATATTATTGGGTCTTATAAGAAGGTCGTTCAGATATATAGACGGTCCGTCCCTCGTAACGATCTTCAGGAGTGAAGTGCTTCCCCATTTGGAGTACTGTCACCCCATCTGGTCCCCGAGATATGCTAGGGACTGTCAGTTGGTTGAAAATGTTCAAAGGAGGGCCACCAGACTGGTGCCTGCACTTCGGCACCTCAGCTACCCTGAGAGATTGGAGTGCCTGAACTTGCCTAGCTTATACTACAGACGGGCAAGGGGGGACCTAGTTGAGGTGTATAAGCATCTCAGGGGCACTACTCAGGTGAGTGTCCTTACTTGGAGCTGGCGGACGCTCGCCCCACAAGGGGTCACAGCTCAAGATTGAAGAAGCCGCAGTCCAGAAAACTGTGAGGGCAAACTTTTTCGGAGTGAGAGTTGTGAACTCTTGGAACAATCTACCAGAGAGTGTTGTGACGGCACCGAGTGTGAGCTCTTTCAAGACCAGACTTGACCAACACTGGAGCGGGTTCAGGTACATTCAGGAGCCGGTGCATGCCCAGTACTTACCAACAGTGTGTAACAGAGACGTGACCGACCGACCAAGCGGTTAACGAGCCGATCAGTGGTGAAGAGGATAAAAGTAAAAGTCTGTAAGGTTGTTCCTATGACTATTAATCTAGATTAATCTAACCATTTTGTCACATATTTCCATATCACTTGCTATATAGTATCAGGTTGATATATGTGAACCTTACCATTTATGAATTATATGTAGTTTGTAGATGTCTACTTTTCAGTTCTTAATTGAGTTCAGTTCAGGAAATCGTAGTTTTTTAATTTGAGGTCGAAGTCTGGGTCACCATGTTTCGGATAATGTAAACAAACCTCTACTGTGAAATAATTATGTTATAAAATACCACCAACGAAATATACCAGTATTTGTCTTAGGATGACTTAAACTCAACTTAATTATCAATAAAATAATATAAAAAAGACATATGATGATTTTGAGTTTTATTAATTGAAAATAAATAATTCAGGTATACTGTGTTCGAACCTCAACAGGACGACCCAACCTTAAGAGGAGTCATTAGCCCTGTAGACCTGTAAGATGGACTATGTAGAGCCTGAGGTAATGTTCAACTACCATGATCGGTTGTTTCTCTTTAAATGATCACCTAATAATATGTCGGTAATTAAAGTTAGGCATATTTGGAAAGCAGGAGTAAATATGGTATTATTTCACTTGTTGTCACTAAACGGATCTCGTGATTTTTTTTACTTGCTGTCCTCAGGTATTGATACAACAATTATTCTTCTGTATGTATTATGACGTGTTTTACTGGGTGCTGGACAACTCGTACCCAATTAATGAAACACTTGGTACTCATATGTATATACTGTATATTGCAGCATACAAGTCGACCCTATTATTTTCAGGTTAAACGTTTGAATTAGGCCTATTCTTACCGTATTAGTCGACTGCAGAACTTCCAAGCAGCTTCCCTTTGATCATCTTATGTCATGTCCTTCAATGGTCGTGTATACCAGTCAGGTTAATCAGCGACTTTGATGCCTTACTGTTAAAGGACACGACGTTGGATGACCATAGGGATGCCCCCTGGGTCACTGACCGTGCTAATCTCTCGTGTTTGGAGGTCCACTAATCCTATGTGAGGGAGTTGTTATTAATACTATAAGCTTGGACCTTGTTTCATAGCTCCAGTACTGTTTCAGCCCTTGTCAAGTTCAGTACTTGTAGTGCAATGTTTGTGTGATGGAATAAGATACTTATGTAATGAGATGCAACCATTTTAAAGCCTGCAACACATTTCTCTATTTCACTGCAGTTTCCTACAAGATTTATAAATTTTATTTTGTAATCATAGATAAAGCTAAAATGCATAGTATATACACTAATAGGTAGGGATTATCTCTTGAATTGGGCGCAAGCAATCTTGGGTACGACTTATCTCGTGAGTTGGGTACGAGTTGTCTTGGGTACGAGTTGTCTTGGGTACGAGTTGTCTTGGGTACGAGTTGTCTTGGGTACGAGTTGTCTTGGGTACGAGTTGTCTTGGGTACGAGTTGTCTTGGGTACGAGTTGTCTTGGGTACGAGTTGTCTTGGGTACGAGTTGTCTTGGGTACGAGTTGTCTTGGGTACGAGTTGTCTTGGGTACGAGTTGTCTTGGGTACTAGTTGACCCAAACTCTGTTTTACTCAAACCTTACATTTTCATTTGTAACAGAAACAGCTAATTTGCACCAAAATGGCGGTCAGGTTTGAGTAAAGCACACCATACAACACCAAAAAGAACAAACCTAACCTAACCTAACCTAACCATGCAACCCCAAAAAGAACAAACCTAACCTAACCTAACCTAACCATACAACACCAAAAAGAACAAACCTAAACTAACCTAACCATTTTTGGAGCTTACCTGCTACTGTGGTGGAGGAGACAGCTGGGTGATCTGGTGTGCATGTGGTTTCAGACAAATGAATTTCTGTCTTTTCTTAAACAATTTCCAGGACACAGTCTTGATGTTGGTAGGACTCTGTGACCTTGGAATATTTGGATTGCTTCACTATTGTTCTGATAAACTCCCTGAATAGCAACTACACAACGGAGAGAACACTTACCACACACCATCACGATCCTTCAAATGGCTGCTTCACAATGATTGGTCAGCCAAGTCACATGACACGACACTTGAAGATCATTGGTTGTCCTGTGACAAAGAGGGGGAGGAGAAAAGTGAGGAGAGGACAAGAAGAGTGACTCTGGCAACATGGCGGGTTACAAATATTTACGCCTAGAAATTTGTGAGATACTCCATTAATATTGATTTACACCAGAAATTATATGAAATCGTATGTTTTTTGTTTTTTTATAGTCTTTGTGTCTGTAATATTGAAAATTGGAAACCTGCAGACAGCCAATGAATGAATATTAACTGAAATATTTAAAATTTATTATGGATGTTCATATGTGACGATACACATCCAGAACATTGAATGACTCGTGGACCCCCGCCCTAGTTAGGTCAGGTTAGATTCAAAACTGTTTTTCTGATATTGTTGATGTATTTTGAACACTTTTTACCTTGAATTTTATAGCAAATCCTTACATTCTATAAGGGGGCAGGGATTATCTCAGACACTATTGATTTGTGCCAAAAATGAAGATCAAATTCGTTCATAACTCATCAAAAACTACGGGAAAAACTTAATTTCAACTTTGATTTTTTATAGTGGCAACAAGTGAAAATTGACCAGGAATGTGTTGTAAGAATATTATCATCATTTAGGTAAGATCTTGCAGAAGTATCAACAAGGAGTGTCTGGTACTGTGGGTGTCTCTACTGGGATGTCCTGAAGCAGGTGGTTAACACCAGAATGCATTGTTCAATTTTGTTCATTATTCCACGGTTATTATTGACGACTGAACTGCCGCCGATTTTTCATAAAAAAACAAATTTAAAAACAGCTGCAATTTCACTGTGTTTTATAGTGGACACTGTCGTAGGTTTGACAAATGTGTTAAAAGGAGGTTATTTCTAAATTAAACGTAACCTAACCTTAGTTGATAAGAAAAACGAGTGGCATTAGAAGACCTCGCCAACCTAACCAAAAAATCTACCTGACCTTACTAACTTCCTAGCTGTGCCCCTTGGACCCCCACCATATTAAACAGAAACTACTTATTTTTATATCTGACACCACAGAAAACATAAGGTTAATTTTCTCTTTTATCCCAGTAGGTAATTCACATTTTTTGCCATTATCACTAAGATTCTTTTTGGTTAGGAATCGATTTCCTTACATGACATTTCCTGCACAAATGAGCCGTTATGGAGATATGAAAACCTGACCTGACCTGACCTGACCTGACCTGACCTATAAAAATCCAAAACTATAGAACTTTTACCTTGTTCATGTTCTCAGTGTTCAGAGGAGGAGGTATCCATAAACTCTAAAGCAATTCTTAACATTTTTACAAGTTAGGTTAGGTTAAGTTAGGTCAGGCTTTCAAAGGTTTGTTTAGTGTTATTTTTAATATTTTACCCCACATTTACCGTGTACTGTACTTCAAAGCCCTGCTCACTTTGAACGACCATTGTTGTTGTTAATTGGTGGAGGGGGGCATATCTCCATAACGGCTCATTTGTGCAGGAAATGTCTTGTAAGGAAATCGATTCCTAACCAAAAAGAATCTTAGTGATAATGGCAAAAAATGTGAATTACCTACTGGGATCTGTGGATGTGAGAGTACGCTCAGACTGAGTGGGTCTGATCATCTCTCACTGTGTTTTACCCCACAATTACCCTCATCCTTCATGCTCTGCCACTACAGGTGATTTATGATCGTAGATCGAGAAAAACTAAAAAAGAACAAAATGCTCGGTACTTAATATTAGAACATAAAGGTTATCGTGTCAATATTATCACTTACTATCATCCAAAGAACAAGTGTGAAAAAAATAAACCAAATTGAACAACTCCTTGTGGTGTTATCAGCTCGAGTACAGCACTGTATTGTTGGCTACTCCCCTGAAATAAATATTTGATTATATTTTGGTTATTTGTGGTTTATTATGTATATAAAGGTTTAGGAGAGTTGCCACTTTATTTTCCAGCTCAAAGTTATCATGGGGGACGAACGTTGCACTGGCTGCTGCATCAACTATGATGAAATGTGTGAGATTCTGCTCGACGATGAGCTCACTGTGCATTTTTTTGCGAAGCACGGTTTGCTGAAGACAGTGAAGACCTGTCCGTCTTGTAGTGAACTCCTCCACATCAACACCAGTTCTCTTCTCTTTCGTTGTGGCCGCAGGCACGGTGCGTCGGGTCGCAGGAAGAAGAGAACCCGCTGCCGCATTAAGATTTCTGCCAGGGCCGGCACGTGGTTTGGTAACTCCAAGCTTTCCCCGAAGCTAATTCTTAAACTGACTTACATGTGGCTGGTTCCCGGACAGCTCATCGCTAATGTCGTGTACGAGACGGCCGTATCAAAGTTGACGGTCGTCGAGTGGTGGAGCTTGTGTCGTAAGGTGGCGATCAATTATTGTCAGACGCAGAAGACAAAGATTGGCGGCCCCGGGGTGGTGGTTGAGGTTAATGAGGCGCTGTACAGGAAGGTGAAATATAAAAATGGGAAGATCGTCGAGGGCGAGGTTGTCCTTGGGGGTATTGAGGTGACCACTGGCAGGTCGTTCTTTGTTCCTCTGCAAGACCGGACAAAAGACACTCTCGTTAACGTGATAAATGAGTGGATCTTGCCGGGATCCACGATTGTGACCACCTGTTTGTGGCCATTTAAAAAGCTGGAGGGGTACACCATTAGTGAAGCTGTATCTCAGTACCGGTACAAGAAACTGCACTTTGTGGGCTACCTTGCAGAGTCTTTGTTCAAGAGAGCTTTCCCAGATAGAGGCAAGAGGCTCCACAGGTTCCTTGTAGAGATTGCTGCAATGTTCCCCCCCAAATAAGGTAAACAAGATGTTAAACTAACCAATGGTAGGTTGGGTTAAACAATATAAGGTAAACAAGATGTTAAACTAACCAATGGTAGGTTGGGTTAAACAATATAAGGTAAACAAGATGTTAAACTAACCAATGGTAGGTTGGGTTAAACAGTTCACATACCTTTTGCCTTTGCCTCTTTTAACCGTATTTATCCCTCTCACGATTTTCAAAAGTAACACTTGTAAATGTTAGTTACATTAAAGTTGTATGAAAACATATTTCCAGCCAGGTTTGTGTCTTTAGCCGACATACAAAAAGGACAGAAGAGAGAATGCCGTCCCCTGGTGCGAGCTTCATCAATAACAAAATACATTCATATCTCTTGTGGCCGGGTTGGTTTGATAAGTCACATGGTACCACCTTAACCAATTCAGTTTATATTTAATAGCTTGATATACAATAGGCAGGCTAGACTGTCTTGAAGCAACAGTAGTGTGTAGTAGACAGGTCAGTGAAGATCTGGTGGAATGAATGAAGTGGTACCGGTAACCCTCTTTTGAGCCTTGGCTGTCATGGTAATCTTTCATTATTTATAAACAGTTATATCAGTTACTTTGTTGTATATTGTTTAAGACTTTGAGTGATGTGTCTCATGATCCCAGACGATGGAAATATGTGATTTATAAGAATGATGATGATAATAATATACTGTTTATATACTGTACTGTACCTCTAAAAATACCTTCCATGTCATATAAGACAAATGATCTAGGCACAATCTTCCTAACCTCAATTACTTCCTTGTTGGACACATACTGACGAATGTTGTTAATACGGAATCATGAGTACAATATAATTAATGATATAATACTTATACACTATTTAAAGAACAATAAAACATGCTAAGAAATATACAAACATACTGTGGCTGTGTGGGCTCTGCTGAGATGTGGAAGACCTCAGGGGGAAAATAACATAGAAAAATGGGGGAATTTAAATGTTTGGTCACTGTATGAAAAATGCAGAACTTACAGTAATGTTTAGGAACTGTCAAACTGCACACTTTACATTAATTGACATCAAAGGCTTAAGGAAACTTTGATGATGATTTCTTGAACTTTAAAAAAACATTTATATGTGATCTTTAGTTTTAGTAGCACCATGGGGATCACATGAAGAATAGGCACCCTAGTTTATTTTACCTTAGGTTTAACATGTTGTGTATGGGAGCCCCTCTGAGTTGAGTAAAAGTGTGCGGCATTAAGGAAATAAAATATTAAAAGTGGCGTCCACGTAGTGAAGGGTTTACACACCTTAATGCTGCTGTGGGGGTGTGAGCTATAGGGTGGTTCATCAAGGTGAATTAAAATGGGGTGCCTAATACTCACATGATCCATACTAATAATAGCCACAGTTCTTCAGTAATTAAAATAGATTTTCTTTCATGTCTTCACACTATGCCTCTCCTGATTTCTTTATCGTATTTATATTTTGTATGATATAAAACTTTTAAAAGTTAAAAAAATAAAAAATTCTAGTGGTAAATATTAGATAATAACTACTGCTGGGGATGACTTATTGACACTAGTGAGACTTGTGGTGAGAAGAGAAACAATTAGTTGAGGTCAGAGCAGAATAAAGGTGTTTGAGCTTAAAGTGAAATAAGGTGAGGGATTAACCTCCATGTGATCTGATATAACATCCAGTCCATTGACAGCGCTTCATAATGTAAGGACTATATTTTAAGACACACAACCGGTGGTCACATTTGTAAACATTCAAGAAGCATTAGACAGGTCATGTGGTGCTGTATACAGTAAGTTGCTCAGAGAGAACCTTCAGTGTGTGCTGTACAGATGCTAAGTGGCTGTGTTATCATAGATGTAGAGGAAGAAGTGGAGGTACAGGTGTAGAACTTTCACCCAGAGTAGTACTGCACTGCACAATAAATATTTAATATATTTTATGTAGGCCAGTTGATACATTCTCAACAGCAGTCAGACAGTCATTAAATATCTGTACAGTACTTAATGTAGACACATAAACCCGTACCACAGTACTTGGTCAATAAACTGCCATGACAGGCAGAGTTAATTTATGTCACCGAGTTGACTTAAGCTGAATTACTTAATGACACTTTGAGTTGACTTATGACATTGGAGGTAATGTTGGCTCCTGAACTAACTTTCCCACCGAAATCTTCTTGACCGTGTGACCCATCAATTACTGAACGCTCATCTGGACTCTGTTGGAGTAGTCAGGATACTGTACAGATGTCTGCTGCCTGTGAGAATACAGCTAAGATTCAAGTGTTGTGGCAGCAGAGGCCTGAGATGTATTGTTTTAAATATCAACACCTACAGTATATCTAGAGACTCAGGAGATACTTGTTCTTACAGACATGGAAGGAAGGAATAGTTAATCTCTTCCTCAGCTCCTGACTCTCATTGATTAGATTGTGTTCTCATCCACCAAACAAAGCTCCCAGAATATCATGTGTATCTCAGTATGGTTTAAAGGTTATCAAGCTTGTTATCACTGTACTGTACTGTAGTTGCTAACACCTAAAGAAACTGTCATTTGTATTGTTCCAGGAGAGGGAACTGAGAGTTCTTGACTATGAACTCAAAAGTTTGAAGGCGGACAAAGTAAGTACTGCACCGTATAATTCTAGCTGGACACTTTCATCAGTGTTTGATTACCGTATAGATCCACCCCATTATAGGTGTGACCAGGAGACACTGTGTTTGACATGTCTCTTTCCTAACTTGGTGAATTAAATCCCTTCACTTGTCCATAAAAGTTTCTAAAACATGATTGAAATAATTCTTGATTCATATATCGATGAGTTTGCTAAGCGGTGAATTAATGGCCGGTATGTTTTGTTTCAGCGGGTATATCTCCAACAGCCAAACAGCAACATCTATTTCCTGTGTAAGAAGGCTGACGCTCTCACCTATTTGGAACAAGAGAGGGAAGCACTGAGCGTCAAACAAAAGTCGTCGTAAATGTTCCTCTCTCGATGTGTTGTTTTAAAAAGTTTATGAATTATAATGACGTTTCTACTATAATGACTTTAGTATTATATAATGTACAGTACAGTCTTTTATTTCTAAATCTGTTATTAGTGAAAGATAGAAAGTTGGTACAGTATTTGACTTATAGTTTTTTATCCCGAACAATTCTCTTCACTTACGAGTGCTGTAGTCACCATGCATCTAATTTATATTGTATTGTTGAATAAGTTTTAATGATTTAATATGGGTTAGGTTTAGACACCAACTCAATATAAGTGTCATTGTACTGTGAATCCTTGTAAACATTCTTCTGTGTTAGAAAATAGAATGACGAGAAGAGTTACGACCTCGACAGTTAAAGTACAGAATGTAATGGGAGGATGTTTTTAATCTTCAGTACAGTATCTTATATATATTCTCTCATGGTCGTTCAGCAGTTGGTTTTATATTCTTGTCGGATCAACGATGTGTGTGTAGGGTCCAGTTCAGCCCTCTACACAAACATTCAAAAAGTAACTTTTTTTTTTTTTTTAATTTGTGATTTTATTCCTTCCCTTTAACATCCTTCCTCTTGGTGTTGTATAAGTTTTTCCTTAAATAATCTTCTATCTTTGTGCACCACATGATTTAGTGAGTGATATGTGAGGTGTTCAGATAAAATAATAGGTTTGTGAGATACTGTACTGTAATTGTGTAGAAGACAAAGACATTATAGAGAAATACTGTACTGTAGTAATTCATGATGGCTCTTATGGAGGCTGAACATATTTTTATTTATTCTCTACAGCATTTTGTAGAATTCCCAAAGTAGTAAAGTTAGATAAATGATATACACATGAGGGCAAAAAACTGATGATGATGATGAAATAATAAAGATGGAACAAAACATTTTTATGGTGTGTTATTAAGGAGGTCCCCAAGGTTAGGTTAGGTCAGGTCAGGTCAGGAAGATTCACGATATAAGTTATTTGGTGTTGGCCAAAATTGCGAAGACTTTAGCGACCATGTGAAGATTAGGCACCCCAGTTTATTTCACCTTAAGATTAACCACCACAATGCTAACTTAATCTAACATAGCAAAGACAGTTGGGTCACCTCAGCTAGTTCACCTGAAGACTGACCACATAACACTATTTTGGGGTAATGTGGTTAGGTTAGGTTTCCAAATAGGAGATGAATTAAATTCTCTCGGATAACCTTAAGTCAACATTTACATAATATTTTTTGAGGTTTATATGTCTTGTTTAGTTATACCCAATTGTTTGTTTAACTGGATATTGTATTTTAGTAATATTTATTATTAGAGTTGAGGAGTTGGAGGCTTTATTCATCCTATACAACATTATACAATACCCGAAGACAAGAAATACAAGACGTATATATAAGACGGTAGCAGATTATGTAGCTACAACATTGTCAACAACAGCATAATACTGTATAATACATCACTCTCCCCGGCCTTTAAATGAGATGAACAGCAGAAGAAATGTACAGAAGCATTATAAACTAGTACTTGAGTTAAGATGATAACATTACTGTGTCCTCATTACTCAACACACAACAAAATTATAATGAACCCAAAACCTACACTAATATCAAGAATATTTTTGTTGATCATCTTCCAGGGTTGACTCTACAGCCTATGAGGGAAAATCAGTCATATGTGAGGACAAACGCTTAGAGAGCTCTGAACTACATAGGGTTGGCCGAGTGGTGGGTGTATCCCAGTCCAGTCTCTCTTGACAGTCTGTCCTCCAGTTGGTGAAGGCTCTCTAGGGTCTTAGTTGATCCTTGTGAAGCAACGTGCTCGAGTGAGTCACGTTTCGGTCTCTGTGCCTATTGGTTCCGTCCACTTTTGGTGCAATGTGGCGTATAGACGCAGTAATTTCCCTTCCATCTTGAAGTCTAACATTTGCATATTCTGGATTGACATCAATGAGCTCAACTTCATTTAGGAAAGGTTGGTATTTGTTGTTACTTTCTTGCCATTTGAGGAACACAGACCCCGGGTGGTTAGCCAGGAGGGTATGGCTCTCCCACAGGCGGATATTCGCTGGTAACCATACAGGCGTTCATGGGGGGTAGTATTAGTGACAGTGGAGATCATCTGTGAGAACTACAGTACTTCCCACTGTGTAGAAGGCAGACACAGCTGACCAAATGATCCCGTTATGCCGCTCTACTTGACCGTTGCCTCGGGGGTTGTTGGCAGTTGTCCGACTCGTGGCAACTCCTCGTTGGTGTAAGAACTGCTTAAGCTCCTCTGACATTAATGATGCCCCACGGTCTGAATGTACATAAACAAAAATGCCAAAGATGGAGAATAAAGAGACACTTCATAACAGTATAGTTGGCTGTTAAATCAGAGCAAGGGGAAGGTAAATGGAAATTGTGAGTACAGTACTGTACTCCACTGTACTGTACTCATCGACGATGATCAACAAGTACCGATTGCTTGTCTTGGAAGGCAGAGGGCCTTTGAAGTCTGTATTCAACCTTACAAAAGGTTGAGTAGCCTTTATGACAGTCCCAGGTTCAGGTTTGTAGACTCATAGCTTCAGTTCTCAACACATAGGGCAGGAAGCAATTGTCTTTTGTATGTCATTGATGGAGTATGGCAAGTTCCTACTGCGTACGAAGTGCCTCATTGCCGTGACAAAAGGATGATACATGTCGTTGAGAATCTGCAGACCATCTCCATGTGATGTTGAGCTACATACATACCAGAGAAAGCATTGGTGGCTGCATTTTCTTTCCCTGAATGAAAGAAGATGTCAGGGTGAAGCAGGGAAGTTGTATTCACCATCTAGTTATCTTTTCATTTGCTTGAGGATTTATAATTAAACATAAATGTTAACGACCTCTGGTCTGTGACTAGTTGGAATTGATGTTCAATTAAATAGTGTCTCCACTTTCTTAACGCTTCAACAATGTCATAGGCCTCCTTTTCAACAGATGAGTGTTTGTTAAAAAGCGGAGAGAATCATTAAGAGGGCAGCAGGCTGGCCAGATTGACTTAAAGAAGCAACAATGGCATACTGTAGTGTAATGTACTGTACCCTGATACATTGGTTTCCACCACAAGTGAGACAGAGGAGAAGGTTCAATAGCTGTAACTACTGAGTTTGCAATGTCTTGTTTTAAACCTTCAAAAGCTCTGGTTACTGAGGGTGACCGAGGGAATTTTTAGTCTATGACAAAGGGTGTACCTATCTTCTCTGTAAAGGCAGTAATCCACTGGTAATGGTGGGAAACCATTCCTATAGCCCGTGGAGGTGAGTGTGTCATGTGAGGTACCTGAAGCTCTAGAACAGTGGTTCCCATTTACGGGGTCGCATAGAAGTCATGGGGTCGATAGGGTCCCATAGAACTCATAGTCCAGGTGTCCAGGACTGAAGAACGTGGCCGACAGGTGCTGTCTCATTAAGTCGGATTTTTTGTTTTTCTTTTTTTTTAAGAGTATTAGCCCACCCGGGCACAGGTCACTGACCTACATCAGGGCCGAAAATATAATAATAATAATAATAATAATAATACAGTTAACCCTCACTTTACGCGGTTAATGTAACCCGGAGGGTCCCGCGTAAAGTGAGAAACCCGTAAAGTGAATAACATAACATATGGGATTAATTGAAATGGAGTCCGGGCCGATCCCCAAACTCCACTTTTTGACGACACACAACTATGTTGTAGTAAAAATATTATCTTAACTTTATGATGGTATGCACACACAATTAATAATTAAGAGAAATATCAATAATATTAGGTTTTTTAACACTTACATTAGTAGAAAAATGGCTGGGCACACGGGGATGGGCGGTTGGTTCCGAGGCAGAGGGCAGATTATTGGCCCTCACCTGTGTCACTTGTATCAATTGTATCACTATCCACCACAGAGGCTTGCAGGGCCTCTTTGTCAAACTCCCCAAAGTCCATATAAGTCCATATCCTCACCATAATTATCACTATCACTGACTTGGGCCGGCTGTGGTGGGTGGCGGGTGAAGAACTGGTAATGTTTTGATGACTGGGCGACCTTGTGCGCACCATGTTTGCGCCGCTTACACAACATGGCGGATGGCGGGAGGTTTGGATCCAAAAATGGCGCGGCTCGCCAGCCGCTCTCCGCGTAAAGGGGTACAGGCACCGCGGAATGTGAGCATCCTGGTTTCCGGCAGGGCACGGCGTAAAGTGAGGGTTAACTGTAATAATAATAATAATAATAATAATAATAATAATAATAATAATAATAATTAATAATTAATAATACTAATACTAATACTAAAACTAATGCTAATACTAATACTAATACTAATACTACTACTACTAATAATAATAATAAAGAACCATTGTAGCGTAGTGTATGTGGCCAGTTGTGTATTTTCTTTGTCAGGCTCACATACATACGGACGTGTAGGAGATCTTGCACTAAGGATGGAGGTGAGAAGGGAAACTCACAATGGCATTTTCTTTATATTATATGTACAGAACAGTCAGGTGCTGGGAAGTTACTGCTTGGTAGAGGAGTTGCTGTGGAGGAGCTTCTTTGGGGGAGGTCTTCTCTGCTTAAGAGCGTGGTGTAGTTTGCCCTCATGGCGAGGCTGATTGGCTGATATGAAGGCGACAACTGACCGATCACCTACTTTACTGCTAGGTGAACAGGGACTAATGGGGGCTAGGAAGTAAGTCCAAACAACTTCCACTGGCCCGGGAATTAATGGTAATTAATGATTCGCAATAACACGAATCACCTTGCACTGCAAAATTGGAGGACACATTAACGTCGTTATTTGAGGCTTTACTGTATATAAAATAAAAAAATAAGGAAATAACATCTTATTTGTTACAACCAGCCTCTAATTTAGACCATAAACCTGATACACAACAAGGATGGTTCAATAGACCCACCACATGGTCCAAAGTTTTGATGAAAATGAAGAGTTGCAATAAAATATCCAGAAATTGACCTGTAGCACCAAACACAAATGCTTCAAGATTTTGGTTGGTCTGGACCAACGTTTGGATGTGGCAAATTCCTATCCAGTCTCTCTCTCTCTCTCAGTCCCTATGCTGTGTTTACTCCCCTGCTGCTAAAATAGGCCCAGTCCGTGTTGTCTGCTGGGCCATGCTGAGGTGTTATGGTTGTTTTTCAACTCGTATTTTTGGGTAGATATATGTAACTTTTTTCTTTAATTTTACTGATATACATACACACACCATCCTACATACTTATTGTGAACAAATTAAAACACATAAAGGAATATACATTTCTGTGCACATGAGATAGCTGACTTGGTGGGGGAATGGGAGGGCAGCTGGATGGTTGGTGGTGGGGGGAGTGTTGCTAAGGAATCAGCGGATGTAACATTACCGTTGCTATGGTAAACCAGAGAGTACAGATGTACTGTACAGTACAGCTGTTCCTCGATTCTACTTATGGTTAGGAAATCCTGTACAGTTTGAAGTCCATGATATAACTACAATGAAATACAGTACAGTAAATGTAATAAATAATGAGGAATGGATACAGTGTGACTGAGCACTTACCTTAAATGTAGTCAGCTGAATGCACACAGGGCCCCCATAATTTTCTATTTACAGGATACATGGAGACTATATTAATTGGAAGAAGCAGAAGAGGAGACAGGGCTGGGTGGGTCATCAATGTCGCTTCCTTCAGACAGGTTTATGTACTGTGGTAACTTGCTGGTTGAAGGTATTGGATCATCTTGAGGGAGTGAAGAGGCAGCACTGGTGGGGCGTGAGGAGACAGCACTGGGGGACTTCTTGAAATAGATGTCCAATTTAGACTGCACAGTTTGCTTTTTCTTTTCATTATAAATTTCTCTGTAGCAAGCAAGTGCATCTTGGATCATTCTGTCATCTTTGGCATAACGCTCATAATTTTGATCCATGCCATCAAACATTTGCATTCCTTTATTAATTGTACCAAATGCCTCTGCCATTTGTTTCACTGAAAACTTTTTGGGGGGTGCAGGTTCTTCTTCTACATTTTGTCTCTCTTCTTCCTCTGCAATTTTCTGTGCATCTAGTTCAATAAGATCCTCGTTACTGAGCTCTTCTGCTACACTTTCAACCAACTGTTCAACATCTTCATTATCAATTTCTAACTCCAGCTGTTTACCTAACTCCACTATCTTGTTACTAATATCCAAAATAACTTAATTTTCATTAAATCCTTTGAAACTGTTGTTACGCCGTCTCTTAATTTATTTAAATATCCAGGTTCTAGGCGTTACCAAACAAAAAAAGTGAAGTAAATTAAAAGACAATAAAAATAAATAAAGTAAACCTTTAAGAATTTAATTAATTAAATATTAACACAATAAAGAGCCTCGTAGGCTGTCACAACAAATTGATTCACCATCGAAACTTTTAAGACACAAATGATACTAAATATCGAAACATCAAAAGAATAATAATAAAACATTGGATTACGTTAACACTGCATAAACATATAAAAACTAACACTGAAATTAACTAACGTGAAACAACACTGAATTACTTAAATGTAACTAAGCAAATACTGACGGACATAAATAGACATAAATAGGTACTCACATAGATATACCACATTGGTGGCGACAGGAACAACACAAATAAATTAAGTATAAGTAACAGGTGACGAATGTCACTCAAAGGATGTGGACTGTATGACAAGAGGACTGAACTAACTCCGTCAGTTGGTGGGTCCTATATATAAGGTCGGCTCCCGCCACGCGACCCGCCGGTGGGTCGTTTAATGATGCAGATGGTCGTTAGAGAACAAAGAATACTTGTTAAAATACTAAATAAAGAAATAAGATGGGCTTGAACAAATAATAACAGTTAAAACCTTAACAGCACAGGGTAAGGTGACTAGAATATATAATAGTAAATTTAACACATCATTACAGGAATAATATGGAACATGGGAGCATGTTATATATAAAAAAAAAAATAGAAAAATACGACACGGTCTTAACACTGTGCACATATCTTTTCAGGATTTTCTTCCATATTCCATTCATGCAATGTTTTGTAACCTGATCCCATGCTGCACTAATGTTCTTTATACATGACAAAATGTTGTACTCCTTCCAAAACTGTCTGAGCGTTTTCTCACCTTCAGTAGCAGCAACAGCCTGAGCGAAGGTCGTGCGTAAATAATACGCTTTAAAGGCAGCAATAGCACCTTGTTCCATGGGTTGGATGATAGAGGTAGTGTTAGGTGGAATGTACACTACCTTAACATCAGGGTGCATGTCGTCCAGGTGTGGTGGGTGTCCCGGTGCATTATCCAAAATCAGTAAAATCTTGAATGGAATCTGTTGTTGCAGACAATACTCCTTGGCTCGAGGAATGAAACAAGTCATGAACCAATCCTCAAACAGTGCTAGGGTCATCCAGGCTCTCTTACTACTGCGATAAAACACTGGCAGTGTGTGCTTGCTGACATGTTTAAAAGCCCTGGGGTTCTCTGAATGATAGATCATGAGGGGCTTTAGCTTGAAACCAGCAACATTCCCCCCCAACAGAAGTGTAATTCTGTCCTTGAATGCCTTGAATCCGGGCATTGTTTTCGCCTCTTTGTGGATGTATGTCCGCTCAGGCATGCGCTTCCACAATAATCCAGTCTCATCCACATTAAATATTTGCTCAGGCAAATAATTCCCTTCCACAATCACATCATCTAACTCCTCGTTAAAAGCTTCGGCAGCACCAACATCGGCACTAGCTGCCTCTCCACTCACCTTAACATTGTGTAGACTGTAACGTTTTTTAAATCTATCAAACCACCCATGACTTCCTATAAAGGTTTGATCACATTCATCTCCTGCCTGCTCCTTCAGGCTTTGGAACAGGCATCTTGCTTTAGCCTGTATGGTTAGAAGGCTTAAGGGTACACGCTTCTGTATCTGGTCTTCTATCCATATAACCAATAATTTTTCCATATCGTGAATAGGACCTTGTCTTCTCTTTGATATTATAGTTCCCTTTATAGGTGTTGTTCCTTTCACTACTTCACGAATACGTTCCTTGTCCTTCAGAATAGTGGATATGGTCGAGTGTGAGAAACCTAGGTCGCGTGAGATCGTTGCTACTGTTTTTCCATTCTCATACTGTGTTATTATCTTCATTTTCATCTCAAAAGTAATTGCCTGTCTCCTTTTCCTTGGAACACCACCAGCACTCTCACTTTTACGCTTTCCAGTCATTATAAAGTCAATTAAATACGATAATAACGAAAGTTCACAGCGCGATCAGTATAGGATACGACAGTCAAACACCAACTAAGCACTCCACTGAGTGAGTGTACCCACGAGGCGACCCGAGACGCGCCACCCTCTCGCCAGGGACGGAAACGTTTCGGTATAGAAAATGCACGCGTCATTTGAAAATATTTTTGGTCATGACGGTCGCAGTCGTATGTCCCGACGGACGTAAGTTCAGAGCAGGTCGTAAGTACCAATGGACGTAAGTCCATGTGGTCGTAAGTCGGGGACTACCTGTATATACAAATGCCGACTGTGTTCAACTTTCATTTGGCTTTACTTACTGGTTTGGCAATACAATATTTTTTGTTGGTATTTTTATTTATTCCTCACATTTACTGATACTATATACAGTGAACCCTCACTTTACGCGGTCAATTGAACCCACGAGGAGGCCCTTTTACAGTAAAGTGAACAACATAACATATGGAATTAAATGAAATAGAGACCGGCTGACCCCCAAACTCCACTTTTTCCAACACAATACCTATGTTCTAGTAAAAATAACATCTTAATTTTATGATGGTACATGCACACAATTAATACTTAAGAGAAATAGAGAAATACAGTCGCCAAGTTAATGTCCATTCAAATAATGGACTCAACTCCCTCCCCCTCTTCTCACACTACACTGCTGGCTCTTCCCTCTCTGAGAAATGTTTGGGGGAAAACCACTAGATTTTAAGGTACAGAGTATAGTAATAAATAATACCTCAAACTAAAGTTAGGATAATATAATTGACATTGCTGGATTCCTTGTAAGACCAGGAATATTTTGAATATAAATGTCATATATTTTGCACAAAAGATAACATATTTACTCAGAGTAAACAAAATACTTACAGTAGATCTAAAATTTGTATGTCTAATGCAAAATCTATTATGTTTAATTCAAAATGATCATCAAATTGTAAGAATTCCAGCAATGTAAATTATATTCTGGCTGGGTAATTTGTATGAATTTTATGAGCTAAATAAAAAAATTACACTTCACCCTCGTATATGAGTAGATGCACCGCGTAAAGTGGGAATTCCGGTTCTGGCAGGGTACCGCGTAAATGTAGAATGTAGAAACGTGTAAAGTGGGTTCACTGTATATTATTTTAAGAAAACTGTGGCTACAGGAGGTAAATACACAGTAAAGTATTTTCCTAAATATTCACTGCTAAAATGGGGGGTGCGTCTAATATGGCCTTGTGTCTTATATGCCGTAAAATACACTTTTGGTGTTTTTTATATCATTATTTATCGTTTTTATACATTTAGTACATCCCCCCCCCCATTAATATTACCTGTATCAATAAAGTCCATGTACAATACTGTATTATGATTATCATTAACGAGCATTCGTCCCCGGTTCATCTGGACATTTGCCATATCCGGACACCCTCTCACCCCCTAATTGTCCGAAAGTGTGAGGGTTTATTGTACTTTCATAAGGTAACATCCTTTATGCTGTTTGTGGTGACAACTGTTACGTGAGAAGGTTACCTTGACCCGGGGCACACAGCCACAGTGGGTTAACGGTCCGCTCCACTTATTACGCCACCTATCGCAGCACAGGTACAGTACTCTCAAAAGGATAAATGGTCAGAGTACAGAATAAAGGCATTTGTCTTTATTTATATGTATCATACATATGGAGAAACTGTTAATGGTATTTTTTATACAAAAATATCAACAGTAATTTAAGTTTCTGTTTTCACAAGGTCCAATAAGACAACACACAGATAAGTTTACCTTCTGTACTAACACACTGAATCATGTGTCAGTTATACAGTAGAGTCAAAAACTGATGCCAACTGAACTCACAAATAACTTGACTGGTACAGAATACAGCAGTGGTTTTATTTCCAAATTGTGTCAGCAAGTCTATACTGCTGGTCGGTGTAAGATCAAATTGACCAATTTCACAAGTCAGATTCATTAAAGCCATTATACTCTTCAGCTTCCAAAATCAGGGAGTCAGGTGTGATTTGTGAGCCAGGCAGAGGCAGCAGTGTGTAGGGCCGAGACACCTGTTAACGTGTCTTTGAGGCTACCAGTTCAATAATTGGAAAACAGTTTAATGGGTGTTCAAATTGGGCCTCAACAACTTTACAAATTAACAATATAATATTACATTTAAGGCATTCCTATTATTTCTAGCAACATTTTCAATCAATAAGTAACAATGGCTATTGACAATATACTGTACTATGAAAATAAACTTCATAAAGTATATAATTGGTGACTAGTGTAAACTGAGGTAAAACATAGCCTTTATTTGTCCTGTGTTGAGCTCCTACAAGGTGGCGTGTTGATTCAAGGTGGCAGGGCGGAGGAGTTGACTGGTTGGGCAGCTCGTGGTCTCCTGTGACAAAGAGACAATATATTGTGTCATCTACACTACTACTGTACAGTACAGTACCATACTATAGAGCTGAAGGACTAAAGTTATCCCTGTCATGCAAATTACTGTATTCAACAACAGATAATTGGCTGCTTCAAACATCTTAGCTTTTGTGATCACGACAAATAACAAATCAGGGATACAAAACTATCCACAATATTATACAGTGATGTAGCCAAGGCAACTATTGTGTTGAAACCAATTAGACTTTATGGATCAACTTAACATTAGCCCCCCTTAACCACACTAAAGTTTAGCCACCCCAAAACTATCTAATGGGGGAGGGGAGCTAATCTTGAGGTGATCCATAAAGGTTACATTTATAAATGGTTTTTATTGGTCTCAACTGATACTGTAACCAAAATAAACTACAATGAAATGTGTTTGTGACTGTGAGGCAGATTAAAAAACAAACAGTACAGTAGAGCCAAGTACGGTCTTCACCACTTATAAGCCCCACACACACACTGGAGGCCTGGAAATACCTGACGCTCAACGATCATTGGTGGAACCAGTGCAAACAAGCAGTGGCCTGTTTCGAAGTTCCATTATCATGCTATACATTCTTGTTCGTAACTAAAACAAATCATGGATAGGTATTAGAAGTGGTGGAGGGGGGGGGGGGACCCAGAGAAGCTATAAGTGGCATAGACTGTACCATCCTGAGATTGATGAGGTGAGCATAACAGGTAGTGAACAGCCTTGTCTGCCCCCCATAACACACAAACCAAGTGCTGTACAGGTATAACATGAGTACACACCTGAAAGTTTTATAATGGTGGTGATGGTAGAGTGTGTGGCTGACAACACATAAAAGTTTTATAATGGTGGTGGTAGAGTGTAAGGCTGACAACATACCCTCTGTAAGACATGTGTGTTTCAGTAAGGCTATGGTTGTGCTGCTCCACCTTGTGCACCACCTCCAGGAACTGTCCGTCCCGGGAGGCCTTCAGTCTGATCTGCATCGTGCAGCCACTCTTCAAGGAGCTGGACACAACACAACACAATATATAATCAACAGTCATCACAGATCATCATAAGACTCAAGGGTACCAGCATGACACATGATCACCTTAAGTATCATGTTTATTAAAGGCATGACAGCTGACACCTGGTAAATACTATACTGAACCGGTCTTTACCGCAAAATGCATTAGCTTGTATACACAAATTTTCAAGTATTTTTTTTTATTTGAAGTGGATCAGATAATAATTATACTGTGTACCTAAAATTTCAAATATCATAGCAATTATACAAAAAACAAGACAAACCTGATTGGGATGTTAATGTAAACAAGACATAAAAACAGGCGGTACTTCTCGGTGATGGCGACTCAACCTTTAGGTAATATTGGTAGATCTACTTTACTGAGGGCTAAAGTATAGATCTACAGACACAAAGGAATAACTTCCTATATTGGCAGTTATCAGAGAAGAGAACCACACTTATATACTGTAGGTCCTTCACTGACACATGAGGGAAGAGTTATACCACATGTGTGATATTAATCTTTCCTGGGCACAAGTTACTAACCCCTTACTGCACACAAGTTCAACTGCTACACAGTCCTGAGAGGCAAGTAGTGGCTGGCTTGTATACAGGTCAAAATGAGATGGAGTGAGAATAGGTGATACTGTATGTGTTCATATGAATTAGGTTAACACACGGGGTTTCAAGGTGTGTACTGAAGACTACCAATGACCCACCTTAATCCTATGAGGATGATGGTTTATCCCTTTGATGATGATGGTTTAACCCTTTCATGACGATGGTTTATCCCTTTGATAAATGGTTTAACCTTTTGAGGACTATGGTTTAACCCTTTGACAACTATGGTTTAACCCTTTGTCAACTATGGTTTAACCCTTTGAGAAATATGGTTTAACCCTTTGAGGATTATAGTTTAACCTTTTGCGGGCTATGGTTTAACCCTTTGACGATGATGGTTTAACCTTCCAGGAGTCAAAGGGTTAAGACCTAGAGAGAGGAAAACACTACACCACACCACTGTTTAATGTTATAATAATCCCCCACACGGTAACCATTTACTACCATCAACATGAGGTCCTTGTATCATGACCTCAACACACTCTTCACTGCCTCACACACACAGCTTCGACCATCCTGGAACCTTGGCCAATCAAGTGTTGGAAAAAATGCCTGAAGTCTAGTTAACAAGATTGATGTATTAAGTGCATATATAGACCCAGAACAAACACACGTTAGTGAGTTGTGGAGTCTTGCGGTCGAGAAGATGTGTTGCAGAGAAAGTTGTATTTACCAAGTATCTCCCACCATTTAGAGAAGACAGCCACAAGAGGTGGTGGTGTACTACTGTAGAGCACTTCACAGTAACCATTAATGATGAGCTAAACAGAATGGAATCATCCGAGTCTGGTGTAATTTGACAGCACGAGACAAAAGTAAACTGACAGGTGTGTGCTATAGGGCCGACTCAGCCTCGGGGGAGGAAGTAGCAGATCTTCGTAGAGTCATCCAGACAGAGCACAAGACCTCATCGTGGGAGACTTTAATCATAAGACAATAGACTGGGTGAGTCTTACCACACAAGCCGAGGAAGAATAATTCCTTGATCTCATTGAAGACTCACAAGACGTGCCGGAACCCACGACGGGAGACAACAGGAGGCTGTGGTGGTCGAGGTCTGCGTCGGGGAGACACTAACTGTGACCAGCGACCACTACAGTACAGACTAAGATGGAATACAATCTTTGATAGTGAAGAAAAAGTTGAGGAGGAACAATATGACTTCAACCACAGAGATTACCAGCTGGTGAGAGACAAACTACAGACAATTAACTGGGAGGAAATTATTAAACAGGAGTCAAACATTGACGAATGGTAGCAAGAACTTATGGAAATGCTTGTAAGAGAAAATACCAAATTAGAACATCAGATCAGCCAGATGGCACTTAAGAGATGAACCTAACCCAATGTGTTAGGAAAGATCTCAAGACCTTTCATGTGTATGTCAGGAGTAAAATGAAAAGCAGGGACACTATCGGCCCTCTAGTCTACAGGATGAAAAGAATGTGGCCCTGGAGGATGAGAGAGACAGCACACACACTAAGGGAATACAGTCATGTGACATCTTACGTACATTGAACTTTACATGCTTGGCTTAGTGAAAAAAAAACGACAGTGACCGTAGGAGTGTGGGACTGGGGGAGGTACTTCCACCTGCTACTCTCTCAGCCTCAGGCGCCACGTGTACTGAGCAGGGGAGGGACTTGGGCTGTGTGCCTCTGCTGACTGACCCTTAGCAACAGTTGCTAAGGGTCAGGGGTTTAGATGCATATTTATGCACTTTTTTAAAATTTTACAATTTTATATTATATTTTTCAGTGTTAAGTGGTTGTATTTGGGGGCCTGGAACGGATTAATCCTATAACGAACGAATGCTATAACGAACAAGGTTCTAGAACCAATTAGATTCGTTATAGCATACCCCACTGTAGTAGTGTATTTATCACCACTTAATAAATACTATAGTAGTGTATTTACACCATTTGTCAAAGTGTACAAGTAGCCAAACAGAGTCATCATATAACACTCAAAGGCAGTAAATAATGTTTTTAAGAAGATATCTTCACATCAAATACTGTACAGTGTGTTATAGTGACCCCTGTTGTAAGCTGGTCTACTGAAAGCTTGAACACATCTCAGTGAACAACCTTCTGATACAGCTTATCCTTTTACATAAAGTATTGTATTTTGTCTCTATTACTGAAGATGTTATATTAATGAACCATAAGAGGCCAATCATGTGATAATATATTACTGAATCAATAAACCTGATGAATGTGGAAACACCTGATCAGCCCCAGCCTGCTCACAGTGTCTTAGTTCTCAGTAGGCCTACAACAAATCTCATTAGACCTCTGTACAGTATTCAGTAAGTCTGGTTCATTTATTAAGATTTTTTTTTATTTAATCTTCCCCATTTTATTTTTTTTGTGACCAGAGCATCTCAGAGTCCGAAAAAAGGCGAATTCCAATTTATTGAAGTCTGATTTATTGAGGTTTTACTGTACACTGTACTGGCATGGAGACCCTACAGTACCTCCAGAAAGACCTACCATCCTTGTTAAAGGTGCACCACAGAGCCACTAAGATGATTCATTAACTATGTCATCTTCTTTATCAAAGTAGACTGAGGGCCTAACAACCCTTCAGACAAGACACAATAGAACAGATCTCATTGAAACATTCAATGAAAAACATGAACCCGGGCCATCTGTTTGTGACGTCCCGCACCACCGACACGAGGGGACATAACTACAAGCTGGCCAAGTTATCATACAGAACAAACAAAAAGAAGTACTTCTTTACATAGAGGCTGGTAGACCCATGGAACGGTCTACCAGCTCAAGCTGTGGAGTTAGGAGTAGTACTGGGCTTCAAAATAGTCCTTATCAAAATTATCAAGAACAGTGGAGGGATCCTACACAGGCCAATGGCCTCCTTCCCTTGCCATGGCCACCTCCAGTGGGTGGCCATTAGGTAAAGAAGGTAAAATTTTTAACATAACCGTGGCTTCATCACCAACAAAATGTAGACATTATTATCTACTTATAAGAATGAATTAATAGAGCGGTGACAAAATGTGCGGCCACCAAGTACCGACCACATGGTCCAGTAGCTGTAGGCAAGACACTGTTGTTGGAGGAGTATGGGTTAAGTGATATAATGAATGGTAGTTAAGTAGAGCATTGTAATGAACAACACACAACCTATCATCATCAACTTTGGTGCCTTACCTATTATATTTATTTAATTTAATAATGTTTGATTTTTAGGCCAAAATAACTTTTTAAGAAATGTTCGTACATTGTACAGTAGACCTTCCACTTACTGTACCTGGACCATCACTGCCTCTACTGTACTGTACCTGGACCATGACTGCCTCTACTGTACTGTACCTGGACCATCACTGCCTCTACTGTACTGTACTCACTTGCGACTCGGTCTTCCTCTAGTGTAGTAAATTCTTCCGCCCTTGACGCAGGCATAGACTAGGTCATAATACACCAGCTCAGCTTTTATGTCCCGCTGCACACGTTTGCTCACCAACTTTCTGCTGTCTCGCTTGTACAGTTTTGTCATTGTTTCAGCCTCATAAAGGGTAATTGCCTGCTCCAACTTGGCCAGAGATGAGAATTTGTCTCCCACCTGGATCATATCTGAGGGCATCAAGGACGTTACCGAGGTCTTGTGAAAGCCGCCCGGGTAATCTTTTGGGAAGAGCGTGCGATCAAAGGCCAGAGAATATGAAGGATTCTCCTCCACTAAGCTTGAGAAGTTCCACCCATCAGAGCTCAAGCACCTCTGTGACACTTGATCGGAGTTGTTACAATATAATACGTTTGGGTCGCGTTGCCGAGTGTCTTCTACAACGCTACACCAATCTTCAGGCTCATCTTTCAAAATTATTTCCTCCATTCCTTGTAAACTTATCTGAAATAAAACATAAACCTATTAATAAAAATACTGTACTATCACTTACAACTCAGGGTGAGTCAACTGCAGCTGCACTGAGTCAGGCCGTGACAACTCATGTCTGGATCACAAACTCTACCAACCAGTTCACACTCCACTTCTGGGTTACAATAAATATTAATTTGCTACAAGAGCACTGTGTCACAACCAAGTTCTGTACCTACAGGAGCTATTGTATATGGTGTACACAATGAACGCTGGGAGGACAACAGTCTGTCCTATAACAACAAAAGTACAGTACAGTAATTTATCCGTAAGAACTAATACTGTACCTGCACTGACATTACAGAGAGGAGTGAATTAACCCCTACGTGATCTGGGGCGTAGATTAACGTCCACTAAGGAAGGGACACCCAGGTTCAGGGCGCATATTAATGTCATTGAAAATTTTAAAATTCCTGCTAATCTCTATATGGGCTCTAGAGCTATAAATAAACATGTGAGTTGTCTGGCGTACACCCCCACAGGCAGTCATGTGGCTAGGCCTCATGTATCTTGGCAACACCCTCACCTGTCCCACTCTGTAAGGATGTCGTCACGTCGTACTATCAGTGACGCCCAAATAAACACTCTTCTCTTTGATTAGGAACAGACGGTGATTCGAGCGATTCTGGTGGTGTCAATGACCCTGATTACCCACATGATGACAAGGATAGTGAGTGAGTGTGACCCTGACACCATACACCCGACTCCATCACCAACTGCATCATTCCATCACCCACAATGTTGACCCCAAGACCAAGATGAGGCTCTACAAGCCACACAGTGTCCCAGACTACACCTCCAACATGCGTCTGGTTGACAGGTCTGACAGCATGATCTCCAGTATAGACTATGCATGTAAGACCATGAAATGGTACAAAAACTTTTCTTTTGGACACGTCCCTTTGAACGCGCACATTCTTTATCTAGTGAAGACAGGTAAAAAATCTACTCCGTGAGTTTTCCTTGAATGTGGTAAGGCAGCTTTTGGAGGCCAATGCAGTACAGTACCTCGTAAGAGACCTGGAGGTCGTCGTGCAGCTGATGGTGAACTCCCTTTGTGACTGACTGCTTGACACTTCCCTTCAGTTATTCCTTCCACTGGGCCAAAGCTGCACAGTATTCCCAGAAAAAATGTCATGTGTGGCGTACGAGTGAGATCTGCGCCAAAGTACGCAAAGACATTTGTTATCAGCGTACTCAGTGTGACGTTGTTCTGTGCCTGATTCCATGTTTCCACCAATACCACACCCTTCATAAGTACTGAAGCACAGGAGAGACTTTAGTAAATAGTGTGAATATATATAACTTGTCATTACTTTAGGGCACTGTACCAACACAACATGATGTGGTGGTGGCAGTGTGACAGCGTACTGGTGGTAAAACTGTACCATTTGTGCTTTACCTGGAACATGTCATGTGCAGACTCCTAAAAATTGCCTCGGTGAATAATATCTACACATTTGAGCACAATAAATAGTCAAATTAGTGTAGAATTATGTAAATGTAAGTTATTTTATGAAAGTCATGTCTCAAACTTACCGCGACATTTAGTGTGAGTAAACAAAAAATTTTTGTTTGAATTCCATTTTTCTATTCACCTACCTATCTAGTATTATATAATCATCAGTCTAATATAAAAGGAGGTGGAAACAACAAAATAAAGAGGTAAAAATAATATAAGAGAGATATGTCTCCCAGGTCATGCAGAGATCACGGCAATGTTGGATTTAAAATGCCGGGGCTGGTTCCCACGGTAACAGAGACGCTACACAACAGTTCTTATGATTCAGCCAACACGAGACTTGAGTTGCCACTTTCCAACCATTTCACATGATTTTAGACATCATTATCAAACTTTTCCAGCCAAAATAAACAAACAAATTAACTTATCGGTAATCAGAGGGAGGTACAGCATCTTGGTTTATTATATGAAAACCACATAGGGATTAAAGATGGATATATGCTTCACACTGTACAGGTACTGCAGTGCATGAACCAGTAAACAAGTATTATACCTCTTGTAGTTAGTGGTGGCAACTATCACCACTCCTGTGCTAGATAGACAAGGCCTAAGACACAGTAATATGGTGGTCTTATACATCTTATACTCTCCCTTGGAGTATATTTGGTGGCAGGGAGTGAGTTATGCCTCCTTGTTGGTGGCCATGAGGAGTGACCAGTATGAAAGTGGCCATGAGGAGTGACCAGTATGAAAGTGGCCATGAGGAGTGACCAGTATGAAAGAAACAATACAAAGTCCCTTCCTTCATCACTCTCAACTCCACCAACTCAAGCAGTATCCACACAGCATTAATCTTTGCACAAACACAGTTCGAAAAACATGGTCTGAAAATATGCCCAGTTACATGTGACCAGCCTGGAACAGTAGCTGCTGCACAAGATGTAGACAAGGTCATTGTGAGTCTTGGTATATTACATCTTCTGAGGTCTAATCCTCTATAAAACTGGCTAGATTATGACGGTAAGTGGCCTAGCAGAGCCCTGGGAAATGGCGTAGAGTATACAAAAGGATCAGTTGTACACACGTTAACGGGTCGTGTTTCCTCACATCCTGCCGACACCCTTACCTCAGCAGCTCTCGTGTGTGTCTTACTGGAGACATCTGGCTACATCACCAGAGGTCACTTGAGGAACCTAATGGACACATTTATAGAGACTGGAAGCACACATGATAAAGTGGAGAGTGCAGGAGGAAGCTTCATTCTCAACCTCTATGGGGCTGACAAACTTAAGTCACTCGATGAATACCGCCACACAGAATAGTTTACAAAAGGAAAATTGGTAGGAGTTCCCAAGGTTGATCACTTGAGCTAAGTCTACCTCCACCATCTGTACTGTACTTATCTCACAGTTCAGGAATAGATGGGAAATCCTTTACTATCAAGTCTGCTGTAGTTACAAATATATGACACAATATGGAAGCCATTTTCTTTTTTGTTTTATCCTTTTATTAATGGTTTTAAAGGATTGGTCATATCTGAAAACTTATGTACAGACATTTTGTTCATATTTCTATCATGTGTAGTTGCAAATAATTATATGATACACAGTAGAATGGCAGCCATCTTGAAATTCCTGAGTTAGCACAAGGAAGATATTTGGGAAATTTTAATGTGTTATTTATTACACTTTTACGAGTCGTTCCCAAAATTTTAATCTTTTTGTCAGTTTGTTCCAGGTTTGACCCTAATGCTCTTGGAGTAGAGTATTATGGTAGCAACCTGTTGTGTCAGACCAAGGTGTGTGTGTGTGTGTGTGTGTGTGTGTGTGTGTGTGTGTGTGTGTGTGTGTGTGTGTGTGTGTGTGTGTGTGTGTGTGTGTGTGTGTGTGTGTGTCCCTAGATCAAGTGGTGGTCCTTGTGATGCTGAACAAGAGTGGAACAGTAAACACAGTTCTTCCTTCTCAGATTATTGTCATAACATTGATATCCTTATGGAGTCAGGGATACAGTACAGGCTGCTCCATCTTGACATGATCAATAAATAATAAAAATGGTTGCCCCTCGCGTAACGAGAATGGCCGGTCCTAGGGCCACCTACCGTGAATTTGTTTAAGGTGTACAAGCTGTCGCCAACACAACAACCACGCCCTGAGTTAACGACCTGCATGACCCAGTGTTTAAGGTGTACAAGCTGTCGCCAACACAACAACCACGCCCTGAGTTAACGAGCTGCATGACCCAGTGTTTAAGGTGTACAAGCTGTCGCCAACACAACAACCACACCCCGAGTTAACGAGCTGCATGACCCAGTGTTTAAGGTGCACAAGCTGTCGCCAACACAACAACCACCCTGAGTTAACGGCTGCATGACCCAGTGTTTAAGGTGTACAAGCTGCCAACACAACCACGCCCTGAGTTAACGACCTGCATGACCCAGTGTTTAGGTGTACAAGCTGTCCAACACAACAACCACGCCCTGAGTTAATGAGCTGCATGACCCAGTGTTTAAGGGGTACAAGCTGTGCCAACACAACAACCACGCCCCGAGTTAACGAGCTGCATGACCCAGTGTTTAAGGTGTACAAGCTGTCGCCAACACAACAACCACACCCTGAGTTAATGAGCTGCATGAACCAGTGTTTAAGGTGTACAAGCTGTCGCCAACACAACAACCACGCCCTGAGTTAACGACCTGCATGACCCAGTGTTTTAGGTGTGCAAGCTGTCGCCAACACAACAACCACACCCTGAGTTAACGAGCTGCATGACCCAGTGTTTTAGGTGTGCAAGCTGTCGCCAACACAACAACCACACCCTGAGTTAACGAGCTGCATGAACCATTATACTGTACTGTATGGACCTGATATAAACCCTACACACTGACTGTGGCTCACCTTAGATATATCAAGGTCATAAGTGGTGGCTGTGTTGTCATCACCACTGTACTGCTGTTGACTGCCGCCCATGTTAGAGGAAGGTACTGTCACACCCTCACCTCTACTAACTGATACACTGGTTGCTTCATCCTGTGATTTATTATATGTTTTACCTTCTTCCTGGATCACATGGCAAACTTTTTCTTCCTCTTTAGTTTTGTTTTCTCTCCTGCGCTTCACCTCCCAGTTGTCCTCCTTCTGCGGGAGGCTCCTCTTGCCGTCGACACCTTCCTTTCTGGTAATTGTGTCTGTAGGTTCTGCCAAGCCTTTGATCTTGAGGCGCTCGGCAGCCTTCATGAACCCCGACAGATCGCTCTGTAAGACGTTGACCTCGCCTATATACATGTAGTCCAAGAGGGTCTCTAAGTCTTCACGTTGTATATCTGCCAACACGATCATGAGGTGTTGCTTGTCTGCCACTTCAAACATACGTTCAAAGTATTCACTGCAGGTGGAGAGAACCAGCCTGTGAACAGGATAGAACCGTCCATCACAGGCTATGGTGGCATCACAGTAAACCTCCTGCAATACATTAAACACTTCATCATTTCTGTATAGTACAGTACTTGGTAACTTCTCCACATAATATATAACACAAATACTCTACCAACTACACACAATCCACAGTCTACCAAAATCTCAAGTTATGAAGAAAAAACTTAAGTTTGTCCCATTATTCAATTAACAAATGAAAAATCCTATTACAAAATTATGTACACTGAATACAGGATTATCATGAGTGTGTGTCCAAGGAAAGTATGTAATGAACCCAAGTACAGTACAGTACAGTATAGCACTTCCTCACTTAATGTACATTTGTGATACAAAAAATTGATTACACGAATTTCCTAAATTAAAACCTATTTTTTGTGTCACAAAAGCTTCCCTCACTTATATAAATTTGGGTCTTGGCAAAAATTCAGGTGAGGCGGCCCTGAGAGTCAGGTGAGGCGGCCACCTCCCCCTACCAGGTGGCAGTTATGTGATGGTTATTTATCAACTCATTATTTGGGGAATATAAACACAACTTTATTATTTGATTTTACTCAGTTACATGCACACACAATCCTACCAACAGAATGTTAAACTAATACTAATAATAACTATCATAAGTCAACAACATAAACACTAAACATTTCTGTATGTGAGAGAACAGGAGGGGAGAGCAGGGTGTGGGAGCCAGCTACTATGGTGAGGCTTGAGGCCACACAGCCAGTATATGATGGTTGTGTTAAACTTCCATTTAGCTTTTCCTGAATGGTTTAGGTCATATTTTCATCTAGGTAATACAGAATTTTATTAATGTTTTTAGTGTGTTAGTTGGTAAATTACAGTACAGTAGTTTATCACTAGTTAGGTAGAGTTTTTCATTGGTAAGTGCACCTTATTTTCCCATATGTTCTGTTATTCAAGATACAAAAATTAAATTAATGAATGGTTTTCAAGAACCTCACCCCTTTGTTAAGTGAGGGACACCCTACTTGTGTCAGTTTGGTAATAAACTATTGCTGTTCAGTAATAGATTCTGTACCTTGAGAGTTAAGTTAGTTCATTCTTCTCACTGTCTATAAACACCTTTCATCATTGGCTTATACTGCCTCATAACTTACTCCTCAAACT
>NW_024745329.1:0-13206 GCF_018991925.1 Homarus americanus | reverse complement strand
TATCTAGCTTCCTTTTAAGACTTTCTAGCGTTCCAGCACTTACTACAAAGTTGTTAAGCTTATTCCACTCATCCACCATCCAATTTATGAACCAGTTCCTTCCTATCTCCCTCCTAAACCTAAACTTATCCAACTTAAATCCGTTGCTCCGAGTCCAATCCTGCTCGGATATTATAAGAACTTTATTTATATCCCCTTTATTGATTCCTTTCACTCACTTAAATACTTATATCATATCTCCTTCACTCTTCGTCTTTCTAGGGAATGCAAGTTTAGTTTCTTTAACCTATCTTGATATGGAAGATTTCTAAGTCCCAGAATCATTTTCGTCATTCTTCGCTGCACCGACTCCAATGAATTGATATCCATTCTATAATAAGGGCACCAGAACTGAACCGCATAATCGAGGTGCGGCCTGACTAACGCAAGATATAGTTGCAATAAGACCTCTGCACTCTTATTACTTACACTTCTAGATATAAAACCTAATACTCTGTTTGCTTTACTTCGTACGTGAACGCACTGTTTTCTTGGCCGTAGGTCCGGGCTTATAAGTACCCCTAAGTCTCTTTCACAAGTCGACTTCTCTAGGTTGATGTTGTTAAGGCTGTATACATTTATAGTATTTGTTCTTCCAAATTTAAGTAAGCTGCACTTGCTGGTGTTGAATTTCATTTGCCATTTTTCTGACCACCCCTGCAGTTTATTTAGATCCTCCTGTAATGCATTTGCATCCTGCCCTGAATTAAACTGCCGCTCTATTTTGGTGTCATCCACAAACTTGCTTATGTCACTGCTGATCCCAGTATCTAGATCGTTTATGTAGATTATGAACAAGAGTGGGCCTAGTACTGACCCCTGGGGAACCCCGCTGGTTACACAGCCCCACTCAGATTTAACACCATATACGATGACCCTCTGCGTTCTATCGGTGAGCCATGATTTTATCCAATTTAAAACTTTCCCCTCGATATCATGAGCCTTAACTTTTCTCAGAAGCCTCTGATGCGGTTCTCTGTCAAATGCTTTGCTAAAGTCTAAGTAAATAACATCGTAATTTTCGCCATAATCTACTACCTCGAAGACTTTCCTAAAAAACGTCAGCAGATTTGTTAGACAAGATTTTCCCTTTGTAAACCCATGTTGAGAGTCGTAGATTAATTTGCTTTTCTCTAAAGGCGATCGGATGCTATTTGCTATAATTGATTCAAGAAATTTCCCCACTACTGACGTCAAACTGATCGGCCAGTAATTTGACGCTGATGCTCTGTCTCCCTTTTTGAATATGGGTACGATATTTGCCTGTTTCCACAAGTCTGGCACAACTCCCGTGTCTAATGATTTTGTAAATAAATTTACGAGGGGTCCGCTAATCTATTCCTTACACTCTTTCAAGACTCGAGGGAAAATTTCATCCAGCCCTGGGGATTTTGTTTTCTTTAGTTTATTTATCCTCTTCAGAATATCCTCTTTTCTGATAGTGATATTCTTTAATTTCTCTTCTTCCTTTCCCCTAAATATCAGTTCCACCTCTGGAATTTCCTAGCAAATTTCTTCTATGAAAACTGATAAAAAGTATCTGTTCAATGCATTGCTTATTTCACCACTGCCATTGATGACTTCCCCCCTCCCTGACTTTAAAGGCTCAACTTTGCCCTTGACCTTTGTTCTATATACCTGGAAAAATCCCTTGGGATTCGCTTTGGATTCTCTTGCTATTCTGATTTCATAGTCTCTCTTTGCTTTCCTTACACTTTTCTTTACATTCCTAGATAGTTCATTATACCTATTTCCGAGCTGCTCCTCCCCTCCCTTTAATTTCTTATAAATTCCTTTCTTCATTTCTATGTCATGTATAAGTTTTCTGGTCATCCATCTTGGCTCATTCTTATTTGACCTAATTTTTCTGTATGGTATACTTTGTTCTTGTGCTTTACGTAGTATACGAGTGAATATATTATAGTCATGATCAATTGTGGTGTCACATGTGACCTCACCTGTTCCTACCAGGGACTGACCTGACTGTTTCCAGGTGACCTCACCTAGGTACCTTCTTAACCCCTGATAATCCGCCAATCGAAAGTTTGGGACTCTGACCATATTGTCATTGTTTTTCGTTTCCCAATTTAGGGTGAACCTGATTTATCTGTGATCACTGTTCCCTAGTTCTTCCCCTACTGTGATATCTCTGATAATATTTTCTTTATTTGCTAATACTAGGTCTAATATATTGTCACCTCTAGTAGGTTCTGAAATTAATGGTTTTAAAAAATTGTCCTGTACTGCGTCTAGAAAGTCTTCAGATTCATAGTCACCTACAATGTTGTCCCAGTCAATATTTCTGAAGTTGAAATCTCCCATAATGCACAGGTTGTTATATTTTGCTGCCCTACTCATTTCCTGCCACATGGGCTGAGCTGCTTCTTTCCCAAGACAGGGGGCCTGTAAATCACTCCCATAATTAGTTTTTCTCTTCCTTCCGTGATTTCTACCCATACAGACTCGGTTCCTATTTCACCCTCTATTGAATTTTGATACAACATTTTAATGTATCCCTGAGGAAGAGTGCGACCCCATCCCCCTTCCTACCTTCCCTGTCCTTGTGAAAAAGGTTGTACCCTTCTTATATGGTACTCTGAAAAAAAAAAAATTTGCTCGCCAGATTCATCCAAGTTTCGGTGATTACTATGACGTCTACATTCTCGGTATATACAACCGCTCTCAGCAAATCTATTTTATTTCTAATGCTCCTACTGTTTGTATAGTATACATTTAAACCTACCCTTCCTTGGTTCTGTTTTACCACTTGTCCTGAGTAACCAATTTTACTTCCCAGGACCCATGCGGAGTTTTTGACTCCCCACTTAATTTCTGACCTCTACTGGCGAAACCCCCCTTTGGAGTGACAATTTCACGCTCCAGGGATGCAGACAACGTCTTTACACCCGCACGAGACAAGTGTACTCCGTCACGACTGTACACGTAGTCGTTGCCATACAATGGTTGCCAGTTATCAATGAATGCCCAACCATTGTTTGCACAATGTTTTTCCAGTCGGCAATTTATAGCAATTGTCCTCGACAGCCATTCACGACCAACCCCTCTTCTATGCAAGACACCTCATACTATCGGGATCTCTCCCCTATTTCTAACCTTCCCCAGCGCCTTCCTATACCTCTTGAAAAGTTCCTCACTCCTAACCTTTCCTATGTCGTTTCCTCACACACTACTGGATTGGTATCCTCCCCTGACAAAACCCTATCTATCTTTTCAGCTACATGCCATATCTCAGCCCCAGGAAAACACACCCTAGTCCTACGTTTCCTATCTCAAAAAGTCCTATCTAAAATCCTCACCTGGCTGTTCCCAAGTACACGACCTTACCACTGGGCAGGGTTTGAACAACTGTCCTTTTCTCTCCTGGCACCACACCGTCCTGCCTCTTCTCCACCTTGTCCTTCCTCTCCTCTTCCCCGCCAGCTTCCTCCAACACCTGGTAGGGGTTACTGCACTCCACACCCTGGTCAGCTTTCCTGAGTCTGACCCTAGTCCCCTTGGAAACAACCACTCTCCACGCCTGCTCCTCCTTCGCAGGTGTCCTGCTAGGCAGGACACCTACCTGAAGGAGTTCAGTCCTGAGGGCTTCGTTCTCCCTCTTTAGAGCGTCCATCTCACTCCTCAACTGCTCCAGCTGACTTAACAGAGTAGCCAGGAGGTCGTCCTTCCCTACACTCCGCCCCTCTTCCCACACAACACCACTATCCACAGCGGCCATTTCCTCTGGTCACTAACACGAGCACATCCTTCTCCAAGCTAGATCAGGTAGCTACTGAAATGAAAAATGCCTTAATCCCAGTCTTTAGTCGTCCCCATACAATACTTGGTCAACATGTTTTTCAGCGTCTGATGGAAACGCACGAGCGCAGGGTAGGTTAAAGATAAGAACTGACTAATTCCCAGAATAGTCATTACCTGCTGGGAAGCATTGGAGGTAAAATAACTACCTTCGTGTGGCTGAACAATACGTGGCAGACCAAACTGTGTGAAAAAATGGATAAGTACAGGAATTGTGGTTCTATAGGTGATTCATCGATATCTAGTTGTGGCACAAGGTATTGTTACTGAAAATTAATTCCCACTTTTTTATTTCGTGTGGGGGACCAACACAGTCTATGATAACTTTAGCAAAGGGCTTATCAACTACAGGAATAGGCATCAGCAGAGCATGATTGATTACCTGTTTGGTTTACCTGACAACTGACAAATATGAGAAGACTTGCAGTACTCTAAAATATCATATGCTATTCCTGGACAAAAAAAGTACCATAGAATTTTTTCTGAAGTTTTCTTCGTTCTAAGACGTCCTCTTATGAAGTCATGAGCTAAGACAAGCTGCCAATAGCAAGATGGTACTATAATATGGTAAACCTCATTCCAGGTCTCATTTGCTGGAGCCCTTGAAGCACGAAATTTACGCATAAGAACACCAGATTTCACAAAATGACATAATGGATTATCCATACCCTGAGATTCACTTCCGGCTCTGGCAAACAAGGTTGTCAAGGTACTATCTGAATTCTGAGCTTTCATTAACATTTCTCGAGCAACTGGAAGATTACTCAAGTCCTAAGTTGAAACGATTACTCTCACTCGGATCTATCATAGATACATCAGCCGTGTTCATATCAACAGCATTCTCTAAAACGCTCCATCCAACCCAAGATCAGTTGATCTGGAATCAAGATCATCAACTTCCTCAATCTCTCTAGCCTGATTGCGTGTGACATCACATGATGGAAACAAATGTGGAAACTGTTTTTCCAATTCAGCTGTTGGGTTAGTTCTTAATAGCTCAGAACAAACAACAGGAATTGGTATATCTCCTTCATTAATGCCAATTTTACCAAGATCCCTGTAAGTTTATTGTATTTTACATTATCAAAAGCTTTTTTATTCAAATTCAACAAAGAAGGAGCACAAATTTCTTTGAACCTCTAAATCCCTTTTACTTAAAATTATCAAACCAATATCGCTTCTCCTAGTTCTTTTCCCTTTTTAAATCCATTTTGATCTTAAGATAACTCATTTCTATTCTAAACTTTATCCTTCCTAAAATAATGTAAGACTTTGCAAGCATGACTTATAAAGTTTAATGTTACTGGGGGCAATCTAAGGCTTTTTAGGTAAAACTGTAATACAAATATATATTTTTTTAATCACTGGGAAGGTTTCCTTTGATGTATATAGAATTACATATTTTAGACAAACATTTTAACCCATTATTGTCCATTGGTTTATATATATATATATATATATATATATATATATATATATAAATATAATTGTATATATATATATATATATATATATATATATATATATATATATATATATATATATATATATATATATATATATATATATATATAATTTTTTTTTTTTTTGCTAACAGCTGCATCATGACTTGTTTCCAAAATTGGCATTTCCACCTTTATTTCCATTTCGTTTCTTAACTTTATTCTATTCTTATCATTCTATTATTCTTCTACGCATTCTGCTCATCTCTTTTTGACTTCTTCTGCCTCAAACAGGAAACCTAGAAGGGATATGTGCAAAAATATACATGATTTGAGCATTTTATCATAAAACATGTAACTTGGCACACTTATAGATTATGTCCTGATGATTTGGGGATGTGGAGGCTTTCGAAAACGTTCCCTTTCGACGAAGGCGGCCATTTTGTTGCCGCCATTATAGAAAAAAACCTAATTTCTACCCTAGCTTTGCTAATATACCTGATGGCATGACATTAATGGTCTGTATACCCCTATTTTAGTGGCCAGTGTTTACTATGGTGTCATGTAGAAGAACTTAAGATGTACGGAAAATGAGACAGCCAATACTGAAACCCAGTTTAACCCACATCTTTGTAAACACCATGATATATCATAACTATATAATTGAAGTGTCAATTACCATGTTACCATGTTTTCATGGTCAAACAAGACAATTTAGATGGTATAGCTAGAATTTCAGGGTTTTATTATATATATATATATATATATATATATATATATATATATATATATATATATATATATATATATATATGGACACGAAGTAGTACCTTAAGCTGCGTATTCTTATTTTACTCTATTAATTATGTACAGTAAAGTATTACAGAACATGTATTAATCCTATTTAATATTTCCATTTATTATGCACCATGTTATGTATGTGAATTATCATATTTACATATTATGTATTCAGCTTGTGAATGCTGGCATCTGTACATGCCAGCGCGGAGTGATACAGAGAGTTGAGATCGCTAGTCCTCATGGTGTGGAAGCCCACTGTCTATTTGTTTCCTCTGTACTGTATATCTCCCATACGAGAATAAGAACCTATTTTCAAGATAACAAGTGTTTGCGTATACCCTCAGTAGTGTAGAACATTTTGGGGGTATCAAAGACAAACATAGATATATATAGATATATATATATATATATATATATATATATATATATATATATATGCAAATCAATCACTGTAGATGCGCGTGATCTAGGTATATGCTGATAACCACAAGGAAAGAAGAAAACACGAAGTTCCCAAGTGCTTTCGTGTAATTCACATCTTCAGGGGTGAGGACAGACTAAGGAGAAGTACAAATCAAGGTGTATATATACAGAGGGTGAGACCAGGTCCACAATGGTCAGGTATTAGGTAATGACCCTACTAATCTTTAAATAGCACGGCAGCGGTTTTTAATCACTGGGAGGGTCTCCTTTGATGTATATAGAATTACATATTTTAGACAAACAATTTAACCCATTATTGTCCATTGGTTTATATATATATATATATATATATATATATATATATATATATATATATATATATATATATATATATATATATATATATATATATATATATATATATATGCAATTTAAAGATTAGTAGGGTCAGTCACTAATCATGAATGCCATTGTGACCTGGTCTCACCTCCCTCTGTATATATACACCTTGTTTTATTTCTTTTAGTCTCCTAGCCCATCTCCTGAAGATGTGAATTACACGAAAGCGCTTGGGAACTTTTCTTCATATATATATATATATATATATATATATATATATATATATATATATATATATGTCAGTCAAATCACTGTGATCCAGGTATATGCTGATAACTATAAAAGAAAATGGTGTTCTAGAGTACAAACTAAAGTAGAAGTGCAGAACAAGTTATATATACAGAGGAGGGTAAGATCAAGTCCACAGAGGTCAAGTATTGGTAATGACCCTACTAATCTTCACAAAAGCACCGCAGTGGTCGGTAGTCAGGTCAGAGGGAAAACTGACCCAACCTTCTCACCTGGTTACAAATCTTCTTAATTACAAAATTGTCCAATTTGTAAATACCATTACTCAAATTCATGTAAACGGATTCGGTATGTTTAATGAGGCTAGATTCTATATTGTTCCTACTGTCAATTGAATTACAAGGTAATATTGAGGAGGCATTACCCCAGTCAATGCAATGTTTATTATCCCTCAAATGAACAAACAGAGCATTGGATTCCTGGCCTGTCCTAACACTATATTTATGTTGTTTAAGTCTACTTACAAGATATTTACCTATCTGGCCTAAGTAAAACATATTACATTCCTTGCAAGGAACTTTATAAATACAGCCATTTGTATTGTTGGGGGAGTTCTTGATTAACATTTGTTTAACAGTGCATGAGTTTTTAAATGCCACATTGACGTTCCAAGTTTTTAGTTGTAAAGGAATTAGAGAGAATTTTTTGTGAAATGGTAATACTAAGAGATTCTTATGGTCATGGGTGGGCTTGGGATCAGTTCTATAAAAAGATTTCTTAGTAATGTTCAGGCATTTGTCTATTAAAGATCTTGGGTATTTAAGGTTTGAGCCAATATTATAGATACAGTATATTTATATTCCTCATCAATGAATTCCCGGCTGCAAATTCTCAAAGCACGTAAAAACATTGTTGAAAATACTGACTGTTTGACTCTATTATGGTGGGCAGAATAATAATGAATGTATGAACACACATTAGTAGGTTTTCTATAAATACTGAACTTAAAGGTGTTACCTATTCTGTGGATCAGACAGTCTAGAAAAGGCAATTTACAGTCATGCTCTAATTCCACAGTGAATTTGATCGAGGGGGCTAAGTTATTAAGTTGTGGCAGGAAAGCTTTTAGGTCCTCATTACTTGGCCAGAGACATAATACATCATCTACATATCTAAACCAGACTGCTGAGGGTGGTAAAATATTACTTAATAGTTTCTTTTCAAAGAATTCCATATATAGGTTGCTTAATACAGGTGAGAGTGGATTACCCATTGCCATAACAAATTTTTGAGCACAATATTCTCCATTTAATTCAAATTTACAATCCTTAATACATAGTTTGATGAGTTCGATGAAGTCATCTTTCGAGACAGGCAATGAAATATTATCTACGGAATCTATGAGGAACTCCAGTAAATCATCAACTGGGACCTTTGTAAAGAGTGATGTTACATCAAAACTGACCACTTTAAAATCATAATTAATATGTAAGTTATTGAGTTTATCAACCAGATCCATATTATTCTTAATATTTGAGTTAGAAATGTTGCCAACTAGGAGATTTAGTAAAGAAACTAACCATTTAGATAATTTATAAGAAGATTAGTAGGGTCATTACCTATACTTGACCTCTGTGGACTTGATCTCACCCTCCTCTGTATATATAACTTGTTCTGCACTTCTACTTTAGTTTGTACTCACCCCTGAAGATATGAATTACACGAAAGCGCTTGGGAACTTCGTGTTTTCTTTTTCCTTGTGTTTATCAGCATATATATATATATATATATATATATATATATATATATATATATATATATATATATATATATATATATATATATAGAGATATATATATATATACGTATATGTGTGTGTGTATGTTTTTTTTTTTTTTTTTTTTTTCTTACGGGCATTAGTCGCCTACCTGGGCTCAGGTCATTTTATGACGCATATCAAGGCCTGGGGGGCGAAAATATAATAAAACAATAATAATAATAATAATAATAATAATAATAATAATAATAATAATAATAATAATAATAATAATAATAATAATAATAATAATAATAATAATAAAATTAAAAACTAATAATAATATTAATAATAATAATAATTGTATGTAAATGAGGCAGAAAGTCAGCTCAGCTAACTAGGACTTGGTTACAGTTTTTGTGGTGCCAGATTCCTTTTCTCGTCTGGTAGTGGGCAACCCATGCCCTTGGGCGGGATTGACAATCTTCACGATTTCTTCAAGTACGAGTATGAGAACCTGGCCTATCCACCAGCAATATTATCTAATGGCAGTCTAACTTTTGGGACAAAGTCTGATCTCAGCTGCCTCGAAAACTGTTGTCACACACAAGCGACAACCCAGAGACAGATGTTATCATTATCGATGGAGCTGTCCGTTTCAACCCACGGGTACCAAGACATCTGACGACTACGCATAGAGGGTGTTTCTTCCATATGTCAACAGACAACTCCAAAGGGCTAGTCAGGTGGACATCGTGTGAGACAGTTATATAAATAACTGCTTGAAATCACAGATCAAGAAGAAACGTAGAGAGGGCATTATTATAAGAGTGAAAGGGTCAAACAGCCTACCAACAAACTGGCAGCAGTTTCTTCGGGTCGACGAAAACATGTCAGAACTCTTTGCCTTTTTGACAAGTCATGTTGGAGAGATGTGACAGACAAACAGCTAGTTACAACATGTGGACACCAATGTTTTGTGCAACTTTCCACACAATACAAATCAACTTGCTCCCTGAAACCACAAAGAAGCTCTACCACCCCCATTGACTTACCAATGAAACTCTTCAAGGAGTTCTCCCCGGAGCATGCTAAACCCCTATGCTCCATCATCAATGCTTCTCTCAGTCAAGCCAGATGCCCAGCTGACTGGAAGACCTCTTATGTATCACCAGTGCCCAAGTCAACCAGCCCACAATCCTGAAATCAGCTACGACCTATTGCAATCACCCCAATACCCAGCCTAATCTGTGAAAGTTTTGTGTTCGACTGGGCTTATGCTGATATTGCAGGAGTAGTAGACCCTCAGCAATTTGGCAACATGAAAACTTCCTCCACCACTCACTGTCTTGTCAGCTTTCTCTACTACATATACCGCCATCTCGAGAAACGAAAAACGTCTGTAGCTGTCGCCTTCATTGATTTCACTAAAGCATTCGACCTAGTCGACCACAATAAAATCATCAACAAAGCTATTGACCTCGGGCTTCGGAGAAGTCTTATACCATGGCTTACAGACTTCCTCAGTGACCGACGCCAAGCTGTACGCTTCCGAGGGGCTGTCTCCACCTTTCAGTCACTCACCTGTGGCGTCCTCCAAAGCACCAAGATGGGACCACTCTGCTTCCTTATGCTCATCAATGATGCCCTAAGAGAAATCCCTGCTCGCTGGAAATATGTCGACGACTCCACCATTGGGATCAGCGTCAACAATTCTGCTCCCAACTATACCGCCCTTCAGGATTTATTGAACAGTCTCCAAAACTGGGCCACCAACAACCATGTCACCATCAACCATACCAAGACCATGGTTATGCACATCAACCTCTCCTCCGACATTGTCCCACCTCCTTCCATTACTCTAGGTCCGAACACACTCCAGGTTGTAGATTCCACGAAGCTCCTCGGCGTCACCATAGACAACAAACTAAATTGGAAACCACACGTCAGTGAAGTTGTCAAATCCTCCAGTTTCCGTCTCCACCTCCTCCGCCGACTCAAGTCCCTCGGAGTTCCTGCACCCGAGCTCCTCAGTGTTTACACAACATTCATACTTCCCAAGCTCACCTATGCCTCCCCCACCTGGTCTTCCTCCCTAAATGCCACACAACGTAAACACCTAGAAAAAGTGCAAAAGAGGGCATGCAAGATTATTCTCTCCCCTTGCTACTCCACATATCAAGAAGCGCTCAACACACTGACCCTTTCGACTCTCACTGACCATCACCACGACTTCATCTGCAAATTTGGTAAGAAGCTTCACACCATCCCCGACACACCGGCCTTTACTACCACCTGAGATCCCTTGTCCGAGAATTGCTGTTCGACACCACAACCGCATCCAGCCCATACGTGCACGAACTGATCGCTATAAGAACAGTCCAGTCCCAACCATTGTAAAAATTATCAATAACTTGTAATAAATCAGTGTATTCACTCCCAGTAAACACTGCTCCTTACACTGTCACTATGTTGAAATGAACTGTAGTTTGAGCTTTTCCACATCTAGTTATTATATGTCTTATTTGTGTCACTTATGTTACTTGTATATTATTTGTAATTCGTAACCCATTCCCCAAATGTGTAACTGTATATTTTCAGCCTTCTGGCTGCCAAGCTCTTTCAATAAACCGTTAATTATTATTATTATTATTATTTTACAAACCTGAAGAACACACCTGGAGACCTTCACTATACATACCTAAAGGACACACACCAGACCTTCAGTATACATACCTGAAGGACACACGTGGAGACCTTCGGTATACATATCTGAAGGACACACACGGAGACCTTCGGTATACATACCTGAAGGACACACACGGAGACCTTCAGTATACATACCTGAAGGACACACACGGAGTCCTTCAGTATACATACCTGAAGGACACGCCAGGCGACCTTCAGTATACACACCTGAAGGACACACCAGGAGACCTTCAGTATACATATCTGAAGGACACACCCGCAGACCTTCAGTATACATACCTGAAGGACACACTTAACCTTCAGTATACACACCTGAAGGCCACACCAGGAAACCTTCAGTATACATATCTGAAGGACACACCAGGAGACCTTCAGGGTACATACCTGAAGGACTAACAAACTCCTGGACTATATGTGTTGCTACGCCTCAGTGTTCTTGGAGTACATAGCGGAAAACTTTACAGTGTTCACCAGAAGAAACACATCCGGATCTTTACCTTAACACGAACCTAAACAACATCCACCACCAAATATGACGTCATCGTCTTAACTCACAGTTGGAGTAGACAACAATGAATCTTATTACTACTACGAACAAACAATACAACTGTACACAAACTGGTAAAACACATTATCCATAGTTCTACCACAATCACTGGTAAAACACATTATCCGTAGTTCTACCACAATCACTGTTAAAACACATTATCCGTAGTTCTACCACAATCACTGGTAAAACACATTATCCGTAGTTCTACCACAATCACTGGTAAAACACATTATCCGTAGTTCTACCACAATCACTGGTAAAACACATTATCCGTAGATCTACCACAATCACTGGTAAAACACATTATCCGTAGTTCTACCACAATCACTGGTAAAACACATTATCCGTAGTTCTACCACAATCACTGGTAAAACACATTATCCGTAGTTCTACCACAATCACTGGTAAAACACATTATCTGTAGTTCTACCACAATCACTGGTAAAACACATTATCTGTAGTTCTACCACAATCACTGGTAAAACACATTATCCGTAGTTCTACCACAATCACTGGTAAAACACATTATCCGTAGTTCTACTACAATCACTGTTAAAACACATTATCCGTAGTTCTACCACAATCACTGGTAAAACACATTATCCGTAGTTCTACCACAATCACTGGTAAAACACATTATCTGTATTTCTACCACAATCACTGGTAAAACACATTATCTGTAGTTCTACCACAATCACTGGTAAAACACATTATCCGTAGTTCTACCACAATCACCACTAATTGCCAGATGACATAGTTCGGTGATAGATTGAGAATAATGACTGGTCGCAGATGTATCACCATGATTTAGTATTACTGAGCGACCAACACTCTCGGGACCCTTGACGCTGAGGCGTTGAATATGTAACACCAGGGTCCGCTCTATACCTCACAATATTAGTCCAGCCCCGCTCTCTCTTACCTCACCGGGCGATTACAAATGACCTTCCCGATTTTAACATTTATTATGAAAAACAAACAAAGCTAAATTTAAAAGCAAGACAATAAAAATTCCTAAGGGGATTTTCATTTCCAATATCGCCAGTTACAGAACAGTTTTGAATATACATTGATACTACAGT
>NW_024745328.1:0-17264 GCF_018991925.1 Homarus americanus | reverse complement strand
TATGTAAAACGGTAGTTTTATTTTGTTATTGAATTGATAATTAATGAATGAAACTTTTATTTTTTTTAAATATTTTAGGAAACATCGAGGAAACAGTGGAAACGTACAGAGTAATTGCTGCAAACATGCTGATAATGCCCCATGTTATACGTGTTTGTATAGACTTTCAACAGCTAACTTCATCCATCCAATGCTTTAGGAATTTACCGTGCATATTATAATAATTAATTATTTTAACTGTTTATAGTATTTTTATCTGCACCTGTACGAACTAATTCCATATTTATTTTTTAAAAACAAGTTTGCTGAGGCCCATAATTTAGTAAGTGCTTGTATTTTTGAGGGACTTTATCTTCTCAATTTCGTATGACTGGAGCAAGAATTTCTTGAGATTGAAAGAAATTTACTGTATTTCTTGAGTCAGAGTATCTTCATATTGACTCTGAGTTTCAGGTAAAATTTAAATAAAATTTTTATTTAATATTACCCACTTGTTTACCGACTGACTGACGGACGACTTTATTTAATATAATATTTACAAAAGACTTAACCCCAAACTATCAAATTTATCTTTCTTTCTAATTTTTTTATTGTATTGCAGGTATTCTCTGCTGCCATCAGATGGATTAAACAAGCACAAGATATAACTAATAGACGATTGTTGTTGGAATTTTGACATTTTAAAACGAGTAAAATTGTCTTAATTCCAAGTAAACTAATAGAAAAATCAATTAATGAGTGCTCTCATATCAATCTGAAAGTTTTCCTTAAAAACATACAGCAAAATTTTTTGGACAAGGAAAGCTTTGTATGTCCAGCCAAGAATTTGTACCGAAAGAAAATTTATGTCCTAGGTGGAACAAAGAGAGAAATCTGTGTACTTGCAAAGAATCAGATCGGTTATATATAAAAGTGTCGAATGTTTGTATATCTTTAGGCAGAAATGGCAGAAAGTTTGTTCCATGAAAATTGAGAGATGTGGGCCAGGAATAGCAGTCCATGGGAAATTTTCGTTGTTGAGTGGAGAGAAGTTGAACCGGGAGATGATGAACTTTGTATTCCTGATCCGCTTTGGCAAATGGTGATGTTTATGATCCTCAGGAAGATAATTGGACCGGATATCTTCATGGTGCTCTAACGGTGATTTTGGATTATGCTCCATGGAGGTTATCTCTATGCCTTGGTGGTTTGATTATTCTGGTTGAGGAGTGCGTATATCCCAAACGATTGAAATATACCCTATTGCAGATGAGTGAGATTATTAGGAGTCAAATATGCTGAAGCTAGATCCAAGTAAGTACAAACCATTTTAAATTGGATTTACTGACTGATAGTGAACTACTGATAATAATGAGAAAATGTAGAGTGGCCTGTACTGTTTTTATTTTTTATTTTATTTTCTTTGACAGCATGGGTACAGTAGAATTTCAAGGTCTTATTTACATTGTTGGTGGACATACGGACACTTACAAGCCCCTGCGATCTTCATACAACCTGTGACTGGGGAGTGGAAGAATCTAGCACCAATGATAGGTCGACCACACTCCCACGGGATGAGATCGTAATGACATGATGAGTGTTGCAGTTTTATAACGTTTATGTAGTAGGTGGTGTTCAGGAGGAAAACCAATGGAAAGATATTCTTTGAACAGGTAAGATTATTTACCAGTGCTGTGCTTATGAATTTATTATTATATACAACAAGATTTGAATTACAATATTGTAGCTAGGATGTGGAAGAATTTTGTAATACTGTGTGAAAAGGAGTAAAAAATTGTATAACCTCCTCCTCCCTTCCTTTTTACCTTTTCTTTACTTTCCACAGAACAAATGGTTTAAGTGTTCATCAATGTATTTTGGTCGAAATATCCCAGCAGTTGTTGCCACAAATTCCTGTTATATGTCATAGGCGATTACGGTTATCATAACTTGGTAAGAAGAATGGAAATAGAAGAATGAAATATATTATTATTCCTACATATCTTTTAACCCAAAACCTAAACTAATTTTTTTTTAGATGTCTGTCGCTAATGTGGAGTATTTTGATCCTAAGGATAACAAGTGGAGGAACTGTACACTCTGAGGAACGGTCTGATGCTAGAGCAGTCTCAATTTGACTCGAAACCTTGAGTGTGATATTACTCGATGTTGTCAACATAAACACCTCTTCCTCCCAGACCAGATATCCCTCCTCCTAGTCACAGGCCTGGCATTTGATATTTGCTAGGTGGACCATGTGACACGATATGTGTTGCAGTTTAATAACTTCTTGTACGTAGTAGGTGGTACTGAGTTGGAGGAAATGGAAAGAATTGTATAACCTCCCTCCCTTCCTTTTACCTTTTTTCTTTTACTTTCCCACAGAACAAATGGTTTAGGTGTTCATCAATGTATTCCGGTCTAAATTCCCCAGCAATTGTTGCTACAAATTCTCTGTTATATTTCATAGGCGGTGACAGTAGAAATGATGTTGATGGACAGGTAAGGAAGACTGAAAAGAATGATTAATGAAAACTGATAATATTTATTAATAATCTTTATAATCCAAAGTTTTAACCTAAACTATTTTTTTTTTTTTTAGCTACTTGCCGCTGATGTGAATGTGGAGTATTTCGACCCTAAGAATAATAGGTGGATAAACTGTACATCACTTCCTGAGGGTCGGATTGATGCTAGAGCAGTTTCAATTTGACAATCTTATCTGAACTACCTGCTGATGTAGAAATATCATCAGCTGATGGATCAGTTGCGAAGCCATTTAAAATAAAAAAAAACTTGCTTTCTATCTTTTTAACTTACCTAACATGAAATTTGAAAGTATCCTTATAATTGTTTAATTTCACATTTGCTGAATACTGAATAAAGAGCTGACCAAAGCTGTCTAACCGGCCAAGTTTAGTTAGGATGAGTGTGTAGCTTAAAAAAAAAGTCTGCCGAAAGGCATCCAAAACATTAATTCAAAAGTTTTCTTTGAGGTGCTGTGACGTAACTGGTGATAGCGAAGGTTGCTTATATTAATTACCCCACCACATACGTTACAGCAAAACTTTGCTTCCTGTGTATGTGACTTATGAATTCTTATTATTATATACTATAGTGAAAAGGAAGTAAAAAATTGTCATGCGGAGTATTTTGATCCTAAGGATAACAAGTGGAGAAACTGTACACCCCTGAGGAACGGTCTGATGCTAGAGTAAAGAAGTGTATATGTTTTTTTTTTTTTTTTTTTAATCCAGGTCAAGTTGTTTTCTTTAATGGGCCCCAGGGTTGATGGGGCCCCTAGTCTTAATGGGCCCTTAGTCTTAATGGACCCCAGTTTTAATGGGCACTCAACTAACCTAACACACAAATATTACATTTTAAGTCCACACAAATATTACATTTTAAGTCCATTACAAATACCAAACACCAAAAATAAACACACGAAATCTTGAGTATATCTCTCCTCCTAGTCACAGCCTGGCATTTGATATTATTAACATAATATGTACCGGGAACTTGATATCTCTTCTCTCCCAAGCTCAAGCTCAAGAATATCCAACGAGAAACTTTCAAGCCCTCTTCATCCTCCTCTCATCCTCTTCAACATACACACACACACACACTTAAAATAAAAAAATAAATGTATTACCTATCCCAACATACTGAAAGAAAGAGGCTGCTGGCTGTAGTTTAGTTTTGTTACTGTTGGAAGAAGCAACGGAAGCACCACCACCACCACCACCACCACGGGTATTACCAGATATCACCACACCACTAAAAATAAAACTGACAACTAGTTAGTATTACATTAGTATCTGAAGATGGCGGCTGCACATGTGGAGCTCTCTCATAACGAGGAGGAGAAGGAGGAGGAAGAGGAATGTAAATCTTATCCGAACTACCTGCTAGACTGCATACATTTCCTCTGGCAGTCACAACAGTTATGTGATGTAGAAATATTATTATCTGATGGATCAGTTGTGAAGGTGAGTGAGTGAAACATTTACCTGTGAGAGAAGAAACATTTACCTCCTACCTACACATCTTTCTCTGCCTGCCCTCCATCACCCACCCACCATTTACACACATATCGGGGGAGGGAAACTTAACTACACCGCCCACACTCACCCTCCGCCACCCTTACCGTCCAGGAGGATTCAGTGGAACATGGTTAACAAGTCTATCCGAGTATGACTAGGATCAGTGGAAGAAGAAATCTCCCAACTCCCCTGCTCCCCTAACTCACCTTCTCCCCTGACACAAATAAAGAGCTGCTTATCCAACTTTCTTCGCACGAGAGAATCAATGTTTCCTAGCAGTGGTTTGATTTGGGCTTGCTTCCTAGCAGTGGTTTCATTTGGGCTTCCTTCCTAGCGGTGGTTTGATTTTGTTGTCTATAATTCTCTCACTTTTATGTAACTTCGAACGAACGAACTTGTGGTGCCCAATAAACTAGCCCCCCTCAGGGACAAATCTTTAAAAAAAACAAAAAAAAAATCTGATGGGATTACATTTTATTCCAAAGGCTCACCGTGTAATACTGTCAGCGGGAAGCGAATATTTTAAGGCCATGTTTACGTGTGGATTAGCTGAGAAAACAACACAGTCAATAGAAATGAAGTCTATGAAACCCAATTTATTAAAACTGCTCATCGAATTCATTTATACTGGTAAGGGAAAACATTTTAAGTTTTCATAGTGCTATGCTGCTATATGTAAAACAAAACGATAGTTTTTATTTTGTTGCAAATGAATGAATGAAACTTTTATTTTTTTTGTAAAAAAACTTTAGGAAACATCGAGATAACAGTGGAAAACGCACAGGAGTTAAAAGTGGCTGCGAACATGCTGATAATGTCCCGTGCTGTACGTGTTTGTACAGACTTTCTCAAGAGCGAACTTCATCCATCCAATGCTTTGGGAATTTACCGGTACGTACAGTATAATAAATCATATTTTCCTATATCGCTTGAGGCCCATTATTTAGTAAGCTTGTTGAATGGTTCGCGGGACTTCATCTTCTCCAATTTCGTAGAAGTAACAATGGAGCAAGAGTTTCTTGAGATTCATAAATAAGCTCTACTGTATTTTTTGGAGTCAGAGTATCTTCATATTGACTCTGAGTTTCAGGTAAATATTAAATATTTTTCTTTTTATTTAATATTTATTTATTAAATTCAAAAATCTAATTTTTTTGGGGTAGGGTTTATTGCAGCTCACTTTCTTTTTCTTTTGTTATATTGCAGGTATTCTCTGCTGCCATCAGATGGATTACACAAGAAATAACTGATAGACTTTGTTGGATTCTTGACATTTTAAAACGAGTGAAATTATCTTTAATTTCAAGTAAACTAATAGAAAAATCAATTAATGAGTGCTCTGATATCAGATTGAAGGTTAACCTTAAACAGCAGACAAACTTGGCTAAAGAGGAAGCCTTGTATGTCCAGCCAAGAATTTGTACTCGAAAGAAAATTTATGTCATAGGTGGATCAAAGAACGAACTCATTAGATTATGGAATAGATCAGAGGAATATATGTTTAAAAGTGTCGAATGTTTTGATTCCTTTAGGAAGGAATGGCAGAAAGTTTGCCCCATGAAAAATATAAGAATTTGGCCAGAAATAGCAGTCTTACATGTAATAATTTTCGTTGTTGGAGGGGTTGGAGAGGAGATACTCTCTCCGATTTTGGCGGTTGGCGAAGTTTATGATCCACAGGAAGATTATTGGACTGGAATATCTTCTATGGTGATCCCAAGGTGTGATTTTGGATTATGCGCTCATGGAGGTTATCTCTATGCCTTCGGTGGTTGGACAGGATCGGTTATGGAAAAAAATATTGAAAGATATGACCCTATTACAGATGAGTGGAGATTATTAGAGTCAAATATGCCAGAAGCTAGAAAAAAGTAAGTACAATTGTAATGTTAAAAATCAACCATTTTCAAATTAGATTTACTGACTGATAGTAACTGATAATGAGAAAATGTAGCATTAGCCTGTACTGTTTTTTTTTTCTTTTTCTCCTTTTCTTTTCTTTTATAGCATGGGTATAGTAAAACATCGAGGTCTTATTTACATTATTGGTGGATATACGGACACTTACACCTTCCTGTGTGATCTTCTCTCATACAATCCTGTGACTGGGGAGTGGAAGAATCTAGCACCAATGCTAGGTCCACCATGTAACACGATAGGTGTTGCAGTTTTGAATAACTTTCTGTACGTAGTAGGTGATATTAATGAGAAAAAATCAATGGAAAGATATTCTTTTGAACAGGTAAGATTATGAGATTATATACAATAAGGTTTGAATTTCAGTATTGTAGCCAGGATGTGGAACAATTTGTAATACTTAGTGAAAAGGGATAAAAAATTGTATGACCTCCCTCCCTTCCTTTTACCTTTTTTCTTTTACTTTCCCACAGAACAAATGGTTTAAGTGTTCATCAATGTATTTCGGTCATAGCCCAGCAGTTGTTGCTACAAATTCTCTGTTATATGTCATAGGCGGTGACAGTAGAAATTATGATGGACTGGTAAGGAAGAATGAAAAGAATGCTTAATGAAAACTGATAATATTTATTAATAATCTTTATAATCCAAAGTTTTAACCTCAAACTAATTTTTTTTTTTTTTTAGATATCTGTCGCTAATGTGGAGTATTTCGACCCTAAGAATAATAGGTGGATAAACTGTACATCACTCCCTGAGGGTCGGTCTGATGCGAGAGCAGTTTCAATTTGACAATCTTATCTGAACTACCTGCTGATGTAGAAATATTATCAGCTGATGGATCAGTTGTGAAGGTGAGCGAGAAATATATTTACTGCATACAATCACATCAGCTGCCTCACTTATGGGAAGACTGCCACAACCATCCCAGGGACAAATAAAACAAAAATCTGATGTGCCCTTACACTTCCTCACTCTCCCTTACACCCCCTCACTCTCCCCTCCTCCTAGTCACAGCCCGGCCGGCATTTGATATTATTAACATAAAATGAACCGGAAACTTGATATCTCTTCTCTCCCAAGCTCAAGATCAAGAATATCCAACGAGAAACTTTAAAGTCTCTTCATCCTCCTCTCATCTCTCTTCAACACACACACTTAAAATAAAAAATAAAATACTTCCGTTGCTGGCTGTAGTTTATAGTTTTGTTACTGTTTGAAGAAGCAACGGAAGAATCACCACCACAACCACCACCACCACCACCACCACCACCACCACAACCACCATCACCACGGGTATTACCAGATATCACCACACCACCACTAAAAACAAAACTGACAACTGGTTAGTATTACATTAGTATCTGAAGATGGCGGCTGCACATGTGGAGCTCTCTCATTACGAGGAGGAGGAGAAAGAGGAGAAAGAGGAGGAGGAGGAGGAGGAGGAGGAGAAATGTAAATCTTATCCTAACTACCTGCTAGACTGCATACATTTCCTCTGGCAGTTACAACAGTTATGTGATGTAGAAATATGATTAGCTGATGGATCAAATGTGAAGGTGAGTGAGTGACATATTTACCTGTGAGTAAAGAAACATTTACCTCCAACCTACACATCTTTCTCTGCCGTCCATCACCCAAATCTTAAAAAACAAAAACTGATGGATTACATTTTATTCCACAGGCTCACCGTGGAATACTGTCAGCAGGAAGCGACTATTTTAAGACCATGTTTACGTGTGGATTTGCTGAGAAAACAACACAGTCAATAGAAATGAAGTCTATGAAACCCAATATATTACAACTGCTCGTCGACTTCATATATACTGGTAAGGGAAACATTTTAAGTTTTCATAATGCTGCTATACTTATATTTAAATTAAAACGAAATAAATTATGAATAAAAAACTTTATTTTTAATACTTTAGGAAACATGAAGATAACAGTGGAAAATGCACAGGAGTTAATTGCGGCTGCGAACATGTTGATGATGTCACGTGCTGTACGTTTTTGTACAGACTTTCTTAAGAGCGAACTTCATCCATCTAATGCTTTGGGAATATTTCAGGTGTGTATATACCATTTATTTTCAACCATTTATATACGCATCGTACCGAATTTGGTTATTTTGTGTTTTAAAACAGTTGTTGGAGGCCATTATCTAGTAAGGTTACGTATCTTTTCAGGATTTTAATTTTTCCAATTTTAGAAGTATACGGAGGAAGAATTTCGAGATTCGAAGAAATTTACTGTATTTTCGAGCCTGAGTACTTCATATTACCCTGAGTTTCAGGTGTGTCAATTTTTGCTTAATATTACAAACTTTCAACTGATCTTTTATTTACAAAAAAGTTTTTTTTAACCCAACCATCAAAATTAATTTTCTCTATTATTTATTGCAGGTTGATGGAGCTGCACAATTATGAGAGGGTTTAAGTGGGTGATGGATTAAATTAATGAATTATCTTGATTTCAAGTAAATTATTGAAAAATTAATTAAGAGTGCTCCTCTGATAATAGATTTAAGGTTAACCTAAACAGCAGACAAACTGGCGCCAAAAGGCAGCCTTATATGTCCACAGCTAAGAATTTGTACCGAAAAGAAAATTTATGTCATAGGTGATCAAAGAAAGAAAACTATTACCAAAATAAATAAAAGTGTCGAATGTTTTGATATCTTAGGCAGATATGGTAGTTTACCGATGAAAATTAGAAATTACCAGGAATAGCAGTCTTACATAGAAAAATTTTTTAAAGTTGTTGAGGATTGAAAGGAGAGTCAGATTTTGACGATGGCGAAGTTATAATCCACAGGAAGATTATTGACTGAACATTCTTGTGATCCAGTAATTTCGGATTATGTGCCTATGGAGGTTATTCCCTATGCCTTCGGTGGTTGGACGGATCGGTTATGGAAAAAGTATTGAAAGATATGACCCATAGATGAGGGATGGAGGAGTCAAATATGCCAGAAGGTAGATCCAAGTAAGCATAATAACAATTTTCAAATTGATTTATCAATTAATAGTGTGAACACTGGATACAATGGAGAAAATGTAACAGTGCCTAGCCTTTTTTTTTCTCCATAGCTTGGGTATAGTAGAACATCAAGGTCTTATTTACATTGTTATGGATATATGGACTTTACAACCCCATGCATGATCTTCTCATACAATCCTGTAACTGGGGAGTGGAGAGCGCTTAGCAGGATCGCAGCCCAATCTCGCGTATAACCATATAAGTGGGCGTGTTTGAATAACTTTTGTATTTAGTGGGTGGCCTTTTTTAATGAAGAAGCGGAAAATCACTAGAAAGATATTCTTTGAACAGGTAATGTGTATGCTTATTATTATATACATAATTCTTGAATTACAGTAGTGAAAGGGAGTAAAATTGTGAGTAGCTCTTTTTTCTTTCCCCAAGACAATAATAATAATGATTAAGTAATGGAAGAATAATTTTTGTAATACTGTAGTAGTGAAAAAGAGGGAGTAAAATTAGAGAATCCTCCTCCTTTTTCCTCCGCAGAACAAATGGTTTAAGTGCTCCAATGAAATATCTTTTGATCAAGTATCCCAGCAGTTGTTGCCAAATTCTCTGTTATATGTCATAGTATAGTCACCGTCAAAATTACCTAATAGACTGGTAAGAAAGGAAGAATGGAAATGAATAAAATGAATTTAATATAGAATAATTTACAATTTTAACTTAACTTTTTTTTAGGTATTCGTCGCTAATGTGGAATATTTCTGACCCTAAGAATAATAAGGGATGAACTGTACATCACCCTGAGTAATGGTTCTTTATGCTGTATAACACTGATTCTCAAATCTTCCTCAAGACTGACATTATCTTCATATTTAATCCATGAAAACAAAAAGTTTGCCATTTTTAATTACCTAACATGAAATTTGAAAGTATCCTTATAATTAGTATCTGAAGCTGCATGTGGAGCTTTCATCACGAGAGGAGGAGGAGGATGAACAAATCTATCCAACTACCTGATGATATGCTACATTTCGGTGTCAAAAAGCAGGATGTAGAAATATTATTAGCTGATGGATCAGTTGTGAAGGTGAGTAAGTGAAACATTTATCTGTGAGTGAAGAAACATTTAGGAGAAGTCAGTGGAACATTGGTTAACAAAGTCTATCCAGTACAGTGGAAGAAATAATATATTACAACTGCTCGTCGACTTCATATATACTGGTAAGGGAAAATATTTTAAGTTTTCATAGTGCTATGCTGCTGCTATCTATATGTAAAATTTTTATTTTGTTGCAAATGAAATTTTGTTTTTTTAAAATACTTTAGGAAACATCGAGATAACAGTGGAAAACGCACAGGAGTTAATTGCGGCTGCGTAGTAAACTAAAATCAATCAAATTTATCTACTCTTTTTTTTTTATTGTATTACAGGTATTCTCTGCTGCCATCAGATGGATTATACAAGATATAACTAATAGACATTGTTGGATTTATGACATTTTGAAACAAGTGAAATTGTCTTTAATTCCAAGTAAACTACTAGAAAAATCAAAGCTTATCCTTAAAAACATACAGCAGCAGCAGCAGCAGCAGCAGCAGCAGCAAAACTTTTGGAACAAAAGGGAAGCCTTGTATGTCCAGCCAAGAATTTGTACTCGAAAGAAAATTTATGTTATAGGTGGAATTAGATTCAGATCAGATGAGTATACATAGAAAAGTGTCGAATGTTTTGATACCTTTAGGCAGAAATGGAAGCAAGTTTGTCCTATGAAAATTGGAAGAATTTCGCCAGAAATAGCAGTCTTACATGGAAAAAATTTCGTTGTTGGAGGGATTGGAGGGGACAGTCTGCAGATTTTGGCAGATGGCGAAGTTTATGATCCACAGGAAGATGATTGGACTGGGATATCTTCTATGGTGACCCCACGATGTCATTTTGGATTATGCGCTCATGAAGGTTACCTCTATGCCTTCGGTGGTAGGACGAAGGGATGTGACGACATATCCCCAAATATTGAAAGATATGACCCTTTTGCAGATGAGTGGAGATTATTAGAGTCAAATATGCCAAAAGCTATATCCCAGTAAGTACTGTTTACTGTTAAAAATCAATCATTTTCAAATAAATTTATCTGACTGATAGTGTGAATTACTGATAATGAGAAAATTTTGCAGTGGCCTGTACTGTTTTTTTTCTTTTTTACAGCATGGGTATAGTAGAACATCAAGGTCTTATTTACATTGTTGGTGGATATAAGATCACTTTCGACCACCTGCAAAATCATGATCTTCTCTCATACAATCTTGTGACTGGGGAGTGGAAGAATTTAGCACCAATAATAGGTCCATCTTCTTTACCAATAGGTGTTGTACTTTTGGATAACTTTTTGTACGTAGTAGGTGTAGGTGGTGGTATTCGGATTCGGGGCCTAAAATCAATGGAAAAATATTCTTTTGAACAGGTAAGATTATTTACCAGTGCAGTGCTTATAAATTCTTATTATTTTGAATTACAATTATAGCAGGACAGGATGTGGAAGAATTGTAAGTAATTATATAACCTCTTCTGTTTCAGAACAAATGGTTTAAGTGTTCATCAATTTTTTGTCGAAATAGCCCAGCAGTTGTTGCCACAAATTCTCTGTTATATGTCATAGGCGGTGACTGTAGAAAAAGTGACATTGAGGTAAAGAAGAGACTGGTAAGGAAGAATAGAATGAAATGAATTAATGATTAATGATGGAAAACTGATATTAATATATACAATGTTTTAACTTTATTTTTTTTTTAAAGGTATCTGTCGCTGTGGAGTATTTTGACCTTAAGAATAACAACAAGAGGAGAAACTGTACACCACTACTTGAGGGTCGGTCTGATGCTAAAGCAGTCACAATTTGACTGACTTTCTTTCTCTTCTCTCTTTCTTCTTGACACTTCCCCAAGCTCAAGAAGCTCAAGAATATCCAACAAAGAAACTTGCAGGTCCTCTTCTTCCTCTTCATCCTCAAACACACACTTAAAATAAAAATAAAAACTTAAATTAATGTATAGTTTTTACTACCTATCCCAGGCTGCTGTAGTTTAGTTTTGCTACTGTTTGGAGGTGAGGACGGAAGCACCACCACCACCACCTCTTACCTCCCCCTCTCTGTTAAAAATTGCCAGATATCACCACTACCACTATTTACAAAAAACACTGGTGGGTTGTGGTTAGTGTTACAATAGTATTTGAGAATGGCGGCGACACGTGTGGAGCTTTCTCATCACAAATTTAATCTATTTAAACTGCTCATAGAATTTATATATACTGGTAAGGATAATTTCGGAACAATCGAGATAACAAAGGAAAACGTACAGGAGTTAATTGTGGCTGCAAACATGATAGCAATACCCCAGGTTGTACGTATTTGTACAAACTTTCTCAGGAGAGAACTTCATCCATCCAATGCTTTAAGAATTTACAGGTACGTACAGTATAATAATTAATATTATTTTCTTGTTTTGATATGTTTTTTATTTGTATCTGTACGTATACAATGCAGAATTTGAACTAAATCCCATTTTTTTTCTTTTTGTTGGGGGGAACAGGTTTGCTGAGGCCCATAATTTAGTATCGTTGCTGCATTCTTCACGGGACTTCATCTTGACCAATTTCGTGGAAGTGACAAAGGAGCAGGGGGCTTGAAGAGAAACCTTCCTCAAGACTGACATTATCTTCATATTTAATCCATTTAAAATAAAAAAAAAGCTTGCTTTCTATCTTTTTAACTTACCTAATATGAAATTTGAAAGTAATAAAGAACTGACCAAAGCTGTCTAACCGGCCAAGATTAGTTAGGATAAGTGTGTAGCTTAAAAAAAAAGTCGAAAGGCATCCAAAACATTAATTCAAAAGTTTTCTTTGAGCTGCTGTGACACAACTGGTGATAGCTAAGGTTGCTTATCACATACGTTCCAGCAAAACTTTGCTTCCTGTGTCATGTGACTTATGAATTCTTAACTATAATGAAAAAGGAGTAAAAAATTGTCATGTGGAGGAGTATTTTGATCCTAAGGATAACAAATGGAGAAACTGTACACCCCTGAGGAACGGTCTGATGCTAGAGTAAAGTGTATAAGTTTTTTTTTTTTATCCAGGTCTTTTCTTTAATGGGCCCCCGTCCCCTAGTCTTATCAGTCTCTAGTTTTAATGGGCACCAACTAACCCGAAGGTAGTATTAGAGCTTTTAAGCCTTATTACAGTATAAAAGAACGCCAAAATAAACAGAAATGGTATATATTCTAATTCCTTTGATATTATTAGCATAAAATGTACCGAACTTCTGATATCTCTTTCTCCAAAAGCCAAGAATATCTAATGAAACTTTCTTTCAAGTCCTCTTTTATCCTCACTTTTCCCTAACACATACACATAATAATAATACCCTTAAAATAAAAAAATAAATGTATTACTTTGACCCTGGAAAGAAAGAGGTTGCTGGCTGTAGTTTAGTTTGTTACTGTTTGAATAGCTAAACGAAGCACCACCACCACCACCTTTTCGACTGGAGAGTTACCAGATACTGTACCACAATAACCAAAACAAACTGACAACTGGTTAGGTATTACATTGTATCTGAAGATATGGCTGAATTGTATTTCCTTCACTGCTGCTAGGAGAAGGAGGAAGGAGAAAGAGGAGGAGGAGAAGGAGATGAGGAATGTAAATCTTATCCGAACTGGTTTGCTGTAGACTACATACATTTCTGGCAGTCACAAGAGTTATGTGATGTAGAAATATTATTAGCTGATGGATCACCAGAAGGTGAGTAAGTGAAACATTTATCTGTGAGTGAAGGAAACATTTACCTCCTACCGGCACATCTTTCTGTCTGGCCTTCACTACCCACCCACCATTTACACCCATATCTGGGGAGGGAAACTTAACTAACACCCTTCACACTCACTGTTAGGTAGCCTGTGGAACATATGGTTAACAAAGTATATCCAGTACAGTAGAAGTAGTTTCTGTTCCCCAACTCCCTCTTTCTTTTTCTCCACACAAATATAGCTGCTGTATCCAACTTTCTTTCGGTAAAGAGAATCAATGTTTCCAAGGAGTGATTTGATTTAAGTGCTTAAGCTTCAGCCGTGGGTTTGATTTGCCATTGCTTCCTAGCAGTGGTTTAATTTTGGTTAGTCAGTCCATAATTTCTCTCACTTTCTGCGGAATTGATGGGATTACATTTTATTCAGTAGGCTTATACCGTAGTAATACTGTTACGGGAAGCCTAATATTTTAAGACCATGTTTACGTGTGAATTTGCTGAGAAACAACACAGTCACAGAAATTGAAAGTGAGAACCCAATATATTACAACTGCTCGCTGACTTATATACTGGTAAGGAAAAATATTTTAAAGTGGAGAAGAAGTATGTATTTATGGTAAATTTTGATGGCGCAAAATGAATAAATGAAATTTTTTTTTTCTTTTTTGTAAAAAACTTTAGAAATATCGAGATAACAGTGAAAATGCACAGGAGTTACTTGCGCTGTATATATGATGATATGCTGTACTCTGTTTTTCAGGCCAAACTTTGAGCGAACTCATCCATCTAATGCTCTTTGGGGATCCTTTACCGCACGCAGCAGTATAATAATTAAATTATTTTCCAATCCATGTAGAGTATTATAGATGTATCTGTCCTATACGTAATTTTTTAAGTTTAAAAAACAGGTTTGCTGATAGCCTATAATTTAGTAAGTGATGTCAGGATTCTTTATTATTTTCTCCAATTTCTGTAAAAAGTATAATATGTACTTGAGATTCCGAAAGAAATTCTGCTGTATTTTCTTGAGTCAGAGTATCTTCATATTGACTCTGAGTTTCAGGTAAAATGTAAATTTTTTTTTTTTTTTTTAATATTACAACTTTCAATTGACTTTTATTTACAAAAATTTGAACTCGAATTTATCTTTCTCTATTATTTATTGCAGGTATTCTCTGCTGCCATCAGTTGGATTACACAAGCACAAGATATAAATAATAGATATTGCTGTTGGAATTTTGACATTTTAAAACGACTGAAATTGCCTTTAATTTCAAGTAAACTAATAAAAAAAGCAATTAATGAGTGCTCCGCTGATATCAGATTGAAGGTTAACCTTAAAAAGCAGACAAACTTGGCTAAAAAGGAAGTAGCCTTTTCTGTCCAGCCAAGAATTTGTACTCGAAAGAAAATTTATCTCATAGGTGGATCAAAGAAAGAACTCTGGACATTTAAAAGTGTCGAATGTTTTGATATCTTTAGGCAGAAATGGCAGAAAGTTTGCCCTATGAAAATTGTGAGAAATTCACCAGGAATAGCAGTCTTACATGGGAAAATTTTCGTTGTTGGAGGGAGTGGAGAGGACAGTCAGATTTGGGCAGATGGCGAAGTTTATGATCCACAGGAAGATTATTGGACTGGAATATCTTCTATGGTGATCCCACGGTGTGATTTTGGATTATGCGCTCATGGAGGTTTTCTCTATGCCTTCGGTGGTTGGACAGGATCGGTCATCGAAAAAAGTATTGAAAGATATGACCCTATTGCAGATGAGTGGACATTATTAGAGTCAAATATGCCAGAAGGTAGATCCAAGTAAGTACAATAACAATTTTCAAATTGGATTTACTGACTGATAGTGTGAACTACTGATAATAATGAGAAAATGTAACAGTGCCGCCTATACTTTTTTTTTTTTTTTTACAGCATGGGTATAGTAGAACATCAAGATCTTATTTACATTGTTAGTGGACGTATGGACTCTTATAACCCCTTTCATGAACTTCTCTCATACAATCCTGTAACTGGGGAGTGGAGAGATCTAGCAGCACTGAGTGCTCCACCTCGCTACAACTACATGGGTGTTGCAGTTTTGAATAACTTTTTGTATTTAGTGGGTGGTCTTTTTAATGAAGAAGGGGAAAAATCACTAGAAAGATATTCTTTTGAACAGGTAATGTGCATGCTTATAATTATATACAATACAATTTGAATTATAGTAGTGAAAAGGGAGTAACAATTTTATAACTCCCTTCTTTTCTCTTTCCCAAGACAATAATCATAATTTAAGTAATATGGGAGAAGAATTTTTGTAATACTGTAGTGTAGTGAAAAAAGGAGTAAAAATTGTATAACCTCCCTTCTTTTCCTTTCCACAGAACGAATGGTTTAAGTGTTCATCAATGAATTTTTGGCGAAGTATCCCAGCAGTTGTTGCCACAAATTCTCTGTTATATATCATAGGTGGTCATCGTCCCAATGACCACCTTGAACTGGTAAGAAAGGAAGAATGGAAATGGAAGAATGAAATGAATAAATTATATTACAAATTTAACCTAACCACCTGTTTTTTGTTTTTTTTTAAGGTATCTGTCGCTAATGTGGAGTGTTTCGACCCTAAGACTAATAAGTGGATGAACTGTACATCACTTCCCGAGGGTCGGTCTAATGGTAGAGCAGTCTTACTTTAACTCCCTTCGACATCCCCAATCAAGAAAGCTTCCTTCAAGACTGACATTTGTCTCCTCCACATTTAATCCATTTTAAATAAAAGAAAAGCTTGTTTCCTATCTTTTTTAACTTACCCTAACATGAAATTTGAAAGTATTCTTATAAAGTATCCTTATGGATCAATGGTACCATTGTTTAATTTTGTCGAAATATCCCAGCAGTTGTTGCCACAAATCCTCTGTTATGTCATAGGCGGTTACGGTTATCATAACTTGGTAAGGAAGAATGGAAATAAGAATAAAATATATTAATAATTCCTAAATATTTTTATAATAATCCTTTATAATAAGTTTTAATCTAAAACCTGAGGATAAAAAGTGGAGAAACTGTACACCACTCCCTGAGGAACGGTCTAATGATGCTTTAGTAGTCTCAATTTGACTCGAAACCTTGAGTCTATCCCTCCTCCTAATCACAGCCTATTAACATAAAATGTACCGGGAACTTGATATATTAATGCTAGAGCAGTCTCAATTTACTCTCTTCTCTCCCAAGCTGACAACTGGTTAGTCTTACATTAGTATCTGAAGATGGCGGCTGCACATGTGGAGCTCTCTCATCACGAGGAGGAGGAGGAGGAGGATTGTAAATCTTATCCTAACTACCTACTAGACGATATACATTTCCTCTGGCAGTCAGAAAAGTTATGTGATGTAGAAATATTATTAGCTGATGGATCAGTTGTGAAGGTGAGTGAGTGAAACATTTATCTGTGAGTGAAGAAACATTTCTCTGCCTGCCCTCCATCACCCACCCATCATTTACACACCATATCGGGGGAGGGAAACTTAACTAC